>NC_032013.1:13735147-13736048 GCF_001865875.1 Lupinus angustifolius | reverse complement strand
GAAAAACTTGGAAAACAAAATCAGTTACATTTTTGAACAACGTTAATCGATTAACCAAGGCTTTAATCGATTAACTGGGCTTTAGAACTGATTCTTTATAAACTGCGTTTTCAGAACTGATCTGACAAGTTGCATGTTGCATTTATTAGGGAGTAAGAGCATTTTTCGTGATATTTGTTGCATCTAGTTGATAGTGCATTTTTGAGTTTAGAAAGGAGAGAATTCTATGCTTTAGGATTGAGTGGGATTTCATGATATATTTCTCATCATTCATGTCACATGTTCATGAAAGTGTGCATGTCAAGAGGAACATTTTGGAAAGCTCTCTTTATGTCATGGTTTTGATGAGACAACTTGTGCTTATAAGAGCTTGAAGATCTCCAACAAATCAACGTGCTTAAGTCTTTAATTGATACATTCTGTACTTATGATATACTGAAGGATACTCTGATATTACAATCTGTAAGCTCTGTTATTCGTTTCATTATCGGTTAACTGTTGTGCAATTAATCGTTTCTGTAATAGCTTACTGTTTCTGTTTAATCGATTAAAACTGTTGTGTTAATCGATTATCCTTGTTCTGTTAATCGATTAAGTTTGTTCTGTTAATCAATTATCTTCATCCTTTAATCGATTAATTAGGGGTGATTCAACATTAAGTGTTGAGTTTCGAAAAGCGGCTACTTTAACCGCTACACCTATTCAACCCCCCTTCTAGGTGTATTGTAACCACTGATACCTAACAGTTCATGCATATTATTGATGCTTTTGTGAAGTTTTTACATTCTGTAATTTCTGTTTTGAAACTAATACATTGTCATATTGCATGAGTTTGTATTAGGTGTTTAGAGTAAAGTCTTACTTGTCATATATGAGCTTTGTAATTGCTTAAGTTTACTCT
>NC_032013.1:13733331-13735047 GCF_001865875.1 Lupinus angustifolius | reverse complement strand
ATCGATTATCTTCATCCTGTAATCGATTAATTAGGGGTGATTCAGCATTAAGTGTTGAGTTTCGAAAAGCGGATATTCTAACCGCTACACCTATTCAACCCCCCCTTCTAGGTGTATTGTAACCACTGATACCCTACAAGTGGTATCAGAGCTAGTACGAAGTGCTAGCTCAACTGCGTATTTGTGATCCTAAAAGGAAAAGGAATGGGTTCTTCAAACCCGTTTGGTGGTGATGGTTCATCCATTAATCGACCACCTATATTCAGTGGTGAAGGGTATGCCTACTGGAAAGTGCGCATGCAAATTTTTATTGAGGCCATAGACTCGGATTTATCATCAAAAAGCGACGCGTTCAAAAATTTTAAAAATCTTGCCAAGCAAATCCAAAACCAACTTAACCTAAAAATAATATATATACGAAGTGATCACGGGGGAGAATTTGAGAACTTTCAGTTCGACAAATTCTGTGATAAGCATGGCATTTTGCATCAGTTCTCTGCTCCTCGCACTCCACAACAAAATGGAGTTGTAGAGAGGAAAAATCGTGTTTTAGAAGAATTAGCGAGAACCATGCTTAACGAAAGTAATACCCCCAAGTACTTCTGGGCTGATGCAGTTCATACTGCATGTTATGTTATAAATCGAGTACTCTTAAGGCCTAATTTGAACAAAACTCCTTATGAACTTTTAAAAGGCCGCAAACCGAATATATCCCATCTTCACGCTTTCGGTTGCAAATGTTTTATATTAAATAATGGAAAGCGGGCTTTAGGGAAATTCGACTCTAAAGCCGATGAGGGAATATTTTTGGGATACTCGATTCATAGCAAAGCCTTCAGAGTCTTTAATAAATATTTAATGCAAGTTGAAGAGTCTATCCATGTACAGTTTGACGAATCTTCTCCAAAAGAGAAGAGAAAGGTCGTTTCTGATGATGTTGCAGGTGCTTTGGAAGAAGCATACTCAAAGGACATGGATAATGAAAAAGGTACTAATGAAGAATGTCAAACCAAATCTCAGGATCATTCAGATATGCCAGCCGTGTGGAAAACCAAGAAAGCTCACCCGATCGACAAAGTAATAGGTCACATATCTACGGGAGTGGTAACCCGTAGTTCCATACGAAATTTCTGTAATTTTGTAGCTTTTGTATCCCAAATTGAGCCTAAGACCGTTGATGAGGCCACTGAGGATGTGCACTGGGGTATAGCTATGCAAGAAGAGCTAAACCAGTTCGAGCGTAACAGTGTTTGGGACTTGGTCCCTAAACCTAAAGATCATCCCTGATTTGGTACTCGATGGGTCTTCAGAAATAAACTTGATGAATCAGGCTTAATCATTAGAAATAAGGCACGCTTGGTGGCCAAAGGCTACAACCAGGAGGAGGGTATCGATTATGACGAAACCTAGGCCCATGTAGCCAGATTCGAGGCCATAAGGATGCTTCTTTCTTTTGCATCTATTATGAACTTCAATTTTTTTCAAATGGACGTAAAAAGCGCCTTCCTGAATGGTTACATTCAAGAAGAACTTTATGTTGATCAACTGCCTGGTTTTGAAAACTTTAAATATCCGAACCATGCTTACAAACTTAAAAAGGCACTCTATGGTCTCAAGCAAGCTCCTAGAGCTTGGTATGATAGACTTAGTACCTTTCTTTTAGAAAAAGGGTTCGAGAGAGGCTTGGTTGACACAACGCTTTTTATTAGAAAATCA
>NC_032013.1:13732867-13733231 GCF_001865875.1 Lupinus angustifolius | reverse complement strand
ACAATATCTTGATTAAAATTATTTAGTTGTTTGCATTATTGTCTTGCCTCTATATGCATGTGTTTCGTGTTTAAATGATATATGTTGTAATGCAAAATATGTCTCTTGATTAACTCTTTCTGTGATTTTAAATGTCTCGATTAATCCGTTTCAATGCATGCATGAGTCTTAAAAAGTTGAAACCATTCTGCTGCCTGAAAATCAATTTTTACCGTGTTTAATCGATTAAACGCATGTTGTTAATCGATTACATGGGCATCAGCTTTTGAATATTCAAATTTTACATTGGTTTAATCGATTAAACATGCTCGTTAATCGATTAAAACCAGTATTTTAAAGGCAGACAGCAGCTCGGTTTTACACT
>NC_032013.1:13732350-13732767 GCF_001865875.1 Lupinus angustifolius | reverse complement strand
TTAGTTTCCCGCATGATATGGAGGCTCAGGGAGCCGTTCAATTTTTGGAACTAAAGGGACAAGTTTACCCTGCTCTAGTTAGGGAATTTTAAGCGAATTTTAGATATAAGGATGGAAAGTACTGGTCTATGATTTATGGTAACTTATCTGAGCTTAATGATGATCTGTTTATGAATGTTGGCGGGTTATCATCTTCTGGTTATGGTATAGTGGATTGTTCCTAGGTTAAGGACAACTTTGATCCTATTGAAGTCTATAAGTCATTCCTTCGAGGCCCTCACTTGTACATTCAGGGTCAATTGACCAAAGCTGGGTCGTTATCTGTTGAGAACAGGCTGTTGCATTATGTTATTGCTTACATTCTGGTACAGAGGAACACAAATCACGCACAGCCTACTGTGAATGATTTGCGTTTCA
>NC_032013.1:13731981-13732250 GCF_001865875.1 Lupinus angustifolius | reverse complement strand
CCACTTTATGGATTCAGTTGTTGTTTCTGGTTTCAGAACTTATTCGTGTTTTTCTTTTACTTGTCTTTAATTGACATATTATGATTTGTAACAGTTCTTGACTTCTTTGACTCTTTATGCTATGCCATTATTTTGTTTTGTTTTAATTATGTCGAATAGCCTATTTGATTTCGTGAATGGTTCTTGATCATATGAGATTTTATGTTGATAACATTGCTTACTATTTGATTAAATCTTGTATGTCGTTCTCTTTTCCTATTGGCTATTTC
>NC_032013.1:13730883-13731881 GCF_001865875.1 Lupinus angustifolius | reverse complement strand
ACCCAAAAATAAAACAGGTTAATTGTTAAATCCCAAATTAATTCATTAACTTTGTTTTATGCTTAACTCATATCTCTGCCTCATTTTTGACCTGGGTTATCTTTTTGATAATGTCAAAAGGGGGAGAAAGGTTGTTTTGTTGTTTTTTGATTGTGCAGGTTGATCGTAATAACAACTTCCGAAATATTTGCGGGGCATATCAATCATGCCAACACAATCTTCAAGCTATTACAAATGATGACTGAAGCTTGCCCTCATCATGGTATTTCACCTTGGATATTGAAAGTGTGCATGTCAAGAGGAACACTTTGGAAAGCTCTCTTTATATGTCATGGTTTTGATGAGGACAACTTGTGCTAATAAGAGCTTGAAGATCACCAACAAATCAACATGCTTAAGTCTTTTGATTGGTACTAGGCTTATACTAGAAACTAGTTTAAGTTGAGTCTAAGGCTTAGGTCACCTAATACATGTCTCATATGCATAAATCTTTTAAATCATTTCATCTTTGAGATATGTCATTCATAATATGTTCATGCATCACATAAATACATGTATATGTGCATTCTAGGCATAAACTAAGTGTTAAACATGTATGAATTAAGTGCATAACGTATTTGAGTTTTTGTATTTGAAAATACATATGAAAATATGTTGTTAATCGATTAAGGCATACGTTAATCGATTAACCTAACTGTTTGAAAAGCTGTTGAAACTGAAAAACTTGGAAAACAAAATCAGTTATGTTTTTGAACAACGTTAATCGATTAACCAAGGCTTTAATCGATTAACTGGGCTTCAGAACTGATTCTTTATAAACTGCATTTTAAGAACTGATCTCACAAGTTGCATGTTGCATTTATTAGAGAGTTAGAACATTTTTCGTGATATTTTTTGCATCTAGTTGATAGTGCATTTGTGAGTTTAGAAAGGAGATAATTCTATACTTTAGGATTGAGTGGCATTTCATGATATATTTCTCATCATTCATCTCACAT
>NC_032013.1:13728985-13730783 GCF_001865875.1 Lupinus angustifolius | reverse complement strand
CTTTGTAATTGCTTGAGTTTACTCTATAATTTTGTTGTGAAAAATTGTTGTAACATTGGGAATCTCATGGTGTCGTATCACCTAGGATATTAAGTTGTATCTTCATATTGCTTAGAGTTCTAGATAAGGAAAGAACAGAGGTTCTTGGCTGGGGCTACGCCGAAAGAAAGGTTTTCTTTATCGGTAGGAAGGGAGTCAAACTATAGAATAAGGTTCTTTATTTTCTTGTGAATGTCTAAGTTGTTGTAATTGGATGATGTGCATGTAAAAACATTGATTCAATTATAGTCAAAATGCAATGCATTCTTAATCAGAATCACAATGCAAATGTATTAATCAAACACATGATCGGCCCACCCTTAAGCCATCTCCCGACAAGGAATGCTTCTCGTGGGGCCCGATAGTACGTCAACCGTACATGCTCAAGGTAACATCTCATTCACTACAATCCATCACCGAATAATCCTGGACGGTCACATGACCAGGTCTCTTACGGTCGGTCGATCGTTGTTCTGTGATATCATGTATCCTTACTAGGGTACCCCCTAGTTCACGACCTCAAGTCGGATACTTGCCCAACAAGGCATAAACACAAACAATGCTTTCATACCTTTGTGGAGTCATGCTTCACATCTAAGACATGATCTCTTTCCACAACCTTTATATCACAACACACCCTACCCGGGTTCATCACATTATTCTCAATATCATTTTATTCCAATCTTCCCACACCGTTCCTCGCCCAAGCGGGGACCAGTCGCTCAAGCGACAATTCCTCTTTAAATCCTAAATCAGCTGGAGCTTTCCTCGCCCAGGCGAAGGTATTATCGACCAAGCGAGAGAGTTCTAGAAACTCCTTCAGTTCTGGAATTTTTTTTTTCGCCCAATCGAGTTTTTGCTCGCCCCGGTGACGCCTTGTTCGCCTATGCGAAAATCCTGGAAATATTTTTTTTTATTTTTTTTTCGCCCAATCGGATTTTTGCTCGCCCCAGCGACGCCTTGTTCGCCCAGGCGAAAATCCTGGAATTTTGTTTTTTTTTTCTCGCCTAATCGGGTTTTTGCTCGCCCGGTCGGACTTTTGCTCGCCCGGCGACGCCTTGTTCGCCCAGGCGAAAATCCTGGGATTTATTTTTTTTATTTATTTATTTATTTTTGGCGAATCGAGTTTTTTGCTCGCCCGGGCTCGCCCCGTCGATGTTGTTCGCCCAGGCGAAGATCCTGGGATTTTTTTCGCCCAATCGGGTTTTTCTCGCCCGGGCAGACTTTTGCTCGCCCGGTCTCGCCCCGGCGATGCCTTGCTCGCCCCTGCAACGCCCTGCTCGCCCCGTCGACGCCCTGCTCGCTCGAGCGATGCCTGGTTCGCCCAGGCAACAGGGATTTGGACAGAATGCTAATTTTTGCCATTTTCGACAACCGAAACACATTTAAACAATGTTTTTCAAACACCTGCACCCAGAATAGTTCCCAACAATATTCATATACAATATTCAACATATTTCATATACAATATTCAACATAGTTCATCAACAATCATATATATTCAAAACATTCAAACATACAAAATCTTGGGTTTCTTAAAACCCAATTTAACTCCAAGACCTTTGAGATGGTTTAGGAGATCCGGGTGTCATATTCGGACACCACTATGTCACGATGTGTTCTCTCTCACCTTAATGAAGCGTGCTTTTACTTGTCAACTACGGTTGGTTTGGTTTCAAGGTTCGAACACCGAAATCTTCGTAACTACCACAATAAAAACCCATTAGTTTCCGATATTTCTAAAATCGTTACTAAAATA
>NC_032013.1:13727593-13728885 GCF_001865875.1 Lupinus angustifolius | reverse complement strand
GTGTGGAGTGTGAGGGTTTAAGGAGAGGGGGAAATCAGATTTCCCTCTAGGCAATCATCAAAAAAATCCCTAGGGTGGCTAATGAGATCATGAGATATTTGAGAAAGTGATGGGAGATTTGCTTTATGGAAGTCAACTCTCACATCCCAATGCAAAATGATCACCTTGTGGACACGTGCGATAAACCTGCCCGATTATTATCGGCCAATACACGATCGGGTATTATAAATCGCCCGATCCTAATATCCGATTAGAATTTCGGATTTCGGCATTCCGAGTGAAAAATATTTAGAAAATAGGTATGAGTGTATTCAGGGTCTATATTGACTCAAAATCAAATTACGAATCCAACGGCGCGATCGGAATTCGATTCCGAGTTACGGAACTCAAAAAGCACGTTTTGAGCCGTATCGGGCGGATCTCGGTCCCGACAGTGGTCCAGAACTGACTGTCTCCAAAAATTACCAAAATTTACCAAAAAATCGGAAATAAAATTTAAAGAATAAAACTCAACTAGAGTTTCGTCTAATTCTTTACCTAAAATTCCCAGAAATTCATTTTCGAATATATAATTAATGAAAATATTAGTAAAATCTTATAATTCAAACTCGTAAAATTCGCGGTGTTACATTTACCGCAAGAAAGCTATATAGATAAAGTCCTAGATAGATTTGGCATGAAAGATAGTAAACCAGGGGATACCTTTATAGCTAAGGGAGATAAGTTTAGTCTTGAACAGTGCCCCAATAATGACCTTGAAAGATACGAGATGCAAAAGTTTCCTTATGCATCTGCAGTAGGAAGTCTAATGTATGTTCAAGTTTGCACGCGTCCCGACATAACTTTTGTTGTGGGAGTTTTTGGCAGATATTTGAGTAATCCTGGAATGCATCATTAGAAGGCAGTCAAACATGTTATGCATTACTTGAAGAGAACAAAGGAGTACATGCTCACTTATCAGAGGTATGAGAATTTAGAGATCATTGGGTACTCTGACTCCAATTTTGCTGGATGTCTAGACAGTAGACACTCCTATGGATATGTGTTTGTATTGGCTGGAGGTGCTATCTCTTGGAAGTCTGCGAAACAGACGCTTATATCTCCTTCAACCATGGCTGCAGAGTTCATGGCTTGTTTTGAAATATCAGACCATGGCATATGGTTGCAGAATTTTGTCACTGATTTACGTGTGGTCGATGGTATTAAAAGACCATTGAGGATTTATTGTGACAACAAGTCCGCGGTTCTTTACTCCAACAACAATATGAGTTCTACAAAGTCAAAATTCATTG
>NC_032013.1:13705541-13727493 GCF_001865875.1 Lupinus angustifolius | reverse complement strand
AATAGAAATGTTTGAGATCACATTGGATGAAATTTCCATGTCACTCATCCATATTTGATCTATGTCATTGAGTATATTAATATGGTGATCATCGTGATCGAGTCACACTTAAATGTGATGAAAGTTGTGGTGGTTCCATAGTTGATATATGAGATGGATCAGATTGTATTAAGGAAAATTCTAAATATAAATAGCATACGAATTCGCACTTAAAGAACTTGTGATATAATTGTTTCAGGAAGATATGAAGACCAAGTGGAAGATTGTTAGAAATTTCTAATTTCTAATTAAGGTGGACATCATATATTTGATACAATGATATTAGCTATTTATTTTCGGGGTTACATTATAAGTGATCTAATTACTGGCTCCCCTTAGATTTCTAAGAGTTGATAACGGATATGGGCTTAATGGGTGGATACCCATCAGGTTAACCCATAGGGGATAACGAGAATCCTATAAGTTAACACATAAGGAAGGTTATGGTCTCCAATACACTAAATCACAAATAGTTTTCATCTCTCCCCATCAGAAAGAAAACGAAGGTCCCAAAATGAATTAAAGATTTGGTTGAGGAATACCAACATACCAAAACTCTCTCAAAAGGTATATCAAATGAGTAGATCAGAGAACATGGATTCATGGATTCATGTATGACTTTATATCCTTGTTTTATATTATGTTTGAGAATCATGATATTCAAGATCATAGTATTGGTATTTCACCAATCATCATAATATATCTAACACCTCCTCTAGGTGTGTTTTACCTTACTCGTATCCAACACCACCATGACGACGTAGACACACCATAAGTCCCTATCTCCACCTTGGTCCTAATCCAATACATGAACTTTTGGATAATGGATCCATCACATTTGTGATCACCATTGCAATCATGTTGTGTTTCCTTCTCCTTCAAATCATCTAATTTATTCTTGCATGGTGCATTTGTTAAACCTTGTCTAGCCAACCGATCATTCACTCTCATTTGCAACAATCCATTGTTACTAGTTTCATTGAACTTCTCCATTATGAATTTGACGTTTGGGTTAAGAGTCACCTACCAATTGGTTCTGAAACCAATTGTTGGTGCAGTGGAAGTAATCATTGCACAACATTGGTTACACACAATCAATTAAAGGGAATAAGAAAAAAATAGAAGAGGGAATTGGAAGAGAATTTGTCGACGAGTTTGACCAATTATAACTATGTTCTTGGGAGCTGTAGGAGATAACAAAATATTATTAAAGAATAAAGAGTACAAGCTCTAGCTCTTGCAAATACATGAGCTCAAATGCCCATAGATTGTTTCTAATCGGTACTAATATTTGATACATATTATAACAAGAGACTTTGGTTCAATATATAACAGTAACCTCTCACCTTCATTCCGATACTAGGCAACGTGAGACTTTATAATATATGTTAAAATATATGTTAAGTATCCCCGACACATATTAAAAGTATAAGATCTTATTTCTTTGTTATTCTTTCTTATAAATCACAATTCACCATTTTTTTACCTATAAAATGATAAAATTCACCATTGGGCATGTTACCAGAAAATTAATTATAAAGTAATAAGGTAAATAGAAAAATAAAATAAAATTATGAGTTAGTAGCAATTGTTATTGGCAACTAGGATAAAGTTTATGGGACCTGCCAACTAACCCATATTTCTTGGACGAACATGGTATGAAAAATATGTTCATTCGTCCTAAAATGTCCATCCAATATGCCATATTCATCCACAAGCATTTCAAGCAGGTAAAACGGGAAGACTATGAACATTATTGGAAAAAATGTTGAACATCAAATACGCAAATGTATATATATTTTGTCAAATGTGAGAAAGTTTGTTCAATTTTTTATATGAATTTGTTTATCAAATATAAGAAAGTACTATCATTTTCTTATTTTATATTTACATTTGGATTTTTTATATTATATATTCACATGTACCTTTCCTTTTGTATTGTGTACTATATATATTCTGTATTATACATATATATTAACGTTTTGTATATATTATTTTATGTGTATGACTGTTTATTATGATAAATATATTTGTATATTTGTATGTCTATTATATATTCTTTACTTTGTACCACTAGTATATATGCATTTGTATATTTGTATATATATTTTATAATTTTATTTAGGGCGACTTGTAAGCCCCTGCCCATGTTTAGGGCGGACATAATATGATATTTTATGTCTTATTTAAAAGGGGCATGCTTATACCTGTTCTAATTTAGGCGAGCATTGCATGAGTATGGACATGGTGATCTTAATTGCCAATACTAGTAGCAATCTTACCAAAATGTTACTCGCATATGGAAGTGTGGTGGACCGAATTCAATCTTCAAATAAAGTGTGTAGATCGACAATTGCAAACAAGGACACTTTCATGGGCTAACACTTGACCAACTACATTAACGAGGGTTTATTGCAATTTGATATTTTAGGGTTCGACAATATCATTGTAAAGTTTAAACGTAGGGTTTCAAGTTTGTCAATCGATTTTGGGATAATGGTTTTGTTTTCAGATACATGTTTAGTCCCATTATTTTATACACGGTTTTAAATGGGCCAACCTATGAGATAACATTATGTGGTTACATGCATGTGATGACTTCATGGGATAGGGGGAAAACCTAATTGATGATGGGCTTATAAGAATAGCCCCTTGCTTGAATGAGTGGATTGCCCATGGGCCTTTTAATATAAGTGGTAGTTATATATTCTATGTCACTTATATGAATTGAACTCTTAATTTTTTGATCTATTTAAAAATTTAAGAAAATTTTATATTACTTGACTAACACATTATTGATGACATGATCTTTTTTTTTGTTGACAGAAGAAACTAGTTTATAGTTCAAAGACTAATTGGATATTTTGGATTACATGTCAAGGGTGACATTATTCATAAGATAGTATAAGTCTCAGACAATGTTGTCATCATGAAGTCATAAGAAATAATCAATCAATTCATTTATTCTTGAAAATAAAAAGTAATAATTAGACAAAGTGATAAACTTCACTCTCGCCGTATAAGGGAGACAATGCTCGAAACTATTAATATTATCCAAAAGGGTTAGCTGCACACTTAAATTTGTATATGAGAATTAATTCAATTGAATTACACATAACTTCTAGAGATGAGATCGAATTGAGAAATTCAATTTCCTGTCGGTAGATATTTAATGTAAATCCTTTAATAAAATTCATTTTTTTTGTCTTAACATTGGAATAATAAGTGGCTCCCATTACACAATTTGTTTAATCAAAGATGACATTTTCGATATAAAATTTATTCCAAAATAAACATCCATATATAAAATATTTTTGGAACTACCAAGAGTATTTCCTCATCTTATGGTAATGAGTAATCAATTTCGGGTCCATTCTAATAAGTATGGCTCCTAAGAATCGAACTATTGACTTTTTGGTCATTTTGGAGATATAGTAGAACCTTAAATCACTAGACCAACGCCTTATTAATAACAAATATATAATTTATCAAAATGTATCACGCTCTTATGCTTCCCCTGATAGATTAGAAAATTAAAAGTTGTGTAGTTGTTTAAAAAATGTGGATGTTTTGGGTGACTTCAATTTCTATATATATTATTGGAATAAAATGGACTACTTGCATTTTTTTGAAATTTCCATTTTCATATTTTTGGTAGTTCCCACTCCTTATATTATTTTGAAAATGATTTTATATTTTATTTATTTAACATGTTCTTTTGTGGTTGATTGGGTAGGTTGGACTCGAGGTCCATGCAAGGATTCTTCTAATGTCTGAATGGAGGTTGACCAGGACCTACCAGTGGAGGTACCTAAAAAGGTTATCGGACGATCAAGTCAGTATGAGTGTAGTGATGGTAGGAAGCAGAAAGTATATATTAGAGGATAAATAATGAGGGAATAATGATACTTCTTGTTGGGGTGAAACCCCTATTTATTGTATGAGGATGGATCAGGTACACCTTCAGCTTCCGCTGATGTAGCCGACCGTTTGGGCTTGACGGGGGGCTGCTTTTCTCGTGTCAAGTGGATTTGGTAGGTTCATCTCTATGCATAGTTGACTTATAGCTGGTGGCATATATGGTGGCATATATGGTGGCTGTATTTCAGGAATGTCCTTGTCGTGTTGGCAAAGGATAAGTGAGATTTGTAGAGGGCGTGACAGTGCATTATTAGCGGTGTGTCAGGAAGGAGTGGTCCCAATCTCAACCTTGATATGCCCGATCAAAGGTGATGAATCTGTCTAAACTCCTTGACCAATTATGATCGACACTTGGTCGCCTGAGAAAGAGGCCAACCCAGAGGCCGAGATGGGACAATATTAACACAAATAAGCATCCTACAATCAACAAAATTAGTTAGCTTAAACTTTCACGCTTAAACCTACACTTTTATTTTTAGCCACACTAGGGTTGAGATACTAATGTCAAAGAGGTTGTAGGAGCCTTTTTGCTTGCACTCTCAAATCAAAAGTGGGCACATGTCATTTATCTGACCCTAAATGTTGGTCTAATCGTTTTTCTGAACTTGGATCTGATCCTAGACCTGAAGCTAACTCAATCCAAATTGTTGATTGAGTGAGTCTTTGAACCCGAACCTAGACCCGATTAAATATAATGCATATCCATTTTAGTTAAAGTCTTCTTAATATTAGTTATTATTATCAATATGTAATTTGACATATGATATGATATATGTGTACATATATGTTAATCATAAATATATGTTGAAAATTAGAGAAACAATGATATTTTCGAACAAAAATATTGTCTGAATCTAATTTTTGAATTCGACTTAGACCCGATGAGACTCGACCTTATTTGGGTACGATTATGATCGAGCAAAAACAAATAAGCGGGTAGGATCGAATCCTACTCACCCCTATCATTTAGTATGTTTCAATAAATTTATATGTCCCGTATTAAAACTAGCTAACAAGTGACCTATGGGCTTTGATAAACAACAAAAAAGTGAAATAAACATAGATTGAATTTCAAATTTTTTTGTACACTCTAAGTTCGTGACCACCCCCATTACCAAATTGGATACATGTAGGCTGGCGACAAGCAAGTAGCCCTACCCACACAAATTTGAAGGCCATATATGTGCAATTAATTATTCCAATAAAATTAACTAGCCCAACTATTGCATAACATTTTAAAACATAAACAAATAAAGTAGTTAATCATCTTTTTTAAGTATGAGTAAAATATCACGAGGGTCCTGGAGAGATTAAATGACCTCTAACTTAAATTTTCAGAGATTTTATCTACTGAATAAATCATTGAAACTTCAAAGGAGCACCATGTTATCACATGCGATGCATTTGTCATGTCTCGTTAATATAAAGGACGAACATGATGGCCATTTAAACTTTTACATATTTAATTGATAGACAAATTTTTTAAAAGACTAAGTTGGTGTATATTGCCAAATCAAATTCATAACCTACTGATATTATCGCAAATACTTTGGACCGACTACAGTGCTCTGAAACTTTTAAATTTTATCGTTGTTTATTTGTTCCTTTACATTTTATACAAGTTTATTACCATGTTGAAAATAAAAGATCACTCAATCAATATACTCATTTAACGTGACAAGATGATGTAATATCCGTTATCACTACTATTTTATTTTTTGATCCCTATTGTATGTTATTTATTTTTATAATATTTGTTGTTTTGTGGATGAACAAGTTTGGTCGGACTGGAGGTCCGAGTAAGAGGCCTTCCAGCTTTAGATGGAAGTATATTTGGACACGCCGGTGGAGGTACCTGAAAAGGTTATTCGACGATCAAGACAGTTAGTTAGACTATAGAGGTAATGCATAGGAGCAATAGTAAGAAATAGAGAAATATAGATAGCAAGTATGAATGATAATGGTAATTAATGTCTGTTACTTCTCGATGGAGAAGGCCCCTATTTATAGTGGTTGAGATAGATGACATGACTCTGGAGAGTACTGTTGGCCTAGCCGACCATTCTGGCCTGTCGGGGGATGCTTTTCCCATGTCAGGCAACTTTTGTAGGGTCGTACTCTGTACACAGTTGACTTGTAGCTTATGACAGGTTTGACATCCATATTGCATTATGTTATTGTCATGTGGCATGAGGGTAGGTGGGGCTGTAAGGTGGCATGATAATGCGTTGTTGGTGTCGTTGTCAGACGGGGAGCGATCCTGGACCCGACCTAGGATATCCGACCATGAAAGGGTTGGCTTCCAAGCAAGTCCCTTGACCGGTTGTACTCGGCCTTTGCTTAATCGAGTATGTGACTACCTCCAATAGTTAGGACGCCTAGATAACCGAGATGGAACAGTTGCCCCTAGTCTAATAGTATGTTTGGTAGGCGAGCATGTTGGTAGACTCTAGGTATGTTAGTAGGGTGTCACTAACCTTCTAAGTTGTGTGTCATGTGGCTGGTCCTCATTAATGCTTTTAGGTTATCAGACCATTTTGCGGCGCAAAGTACTTGAGTGTGGTTTGCCTATTCATTTCTTGTCGTAGGGGTGAGCCAGACAACATTTCCGAGGATGTGGCATCCGGTCGTGGATAGGGAGTCCAGTTCGGAATCTGGTGCTTCTTATGGTAACAAGTTGCGGATATCGAGAACATACATTGGAAGGGAGCATAGGTTTCTGATCCCTGAGGGTCTGGATGACCCTGATTCCCACTAGTAGTGGGTTGAGCGGGAAGTGCTCGACAGTGCTAGTTATTTTTCTTGAGAAAGTGACACCCAACATTGTCATGCTGGCACGTACGTCGAACTGTACCCAACTACGCGATCTGTCTTCTAAAGATCGGGTTTGCTAGGATCTTTTCATGGATCAGGAGGACAAGTATAGTTTCTTTATGTATGTATACAACACCCAGAATATCGGGCTCAAAATACCTCTGAATGAGTGGTATGTTGATGTGCTGAATCATTTGGGGGTTGCCACATCTCAGCTGTATCCAAATGCATGAGGATTTATCCGGGCATTCAAGCATTACTACAAGGTGATGAGGTTCCCTTGCATTGTTCGTCTGTTCTTTTGGATGTTCCGGGTGACCCATAGCACCAACCCAGATGAAAAGAGGATCAGACGCTGCGGGTGGACTTACCTTCAGTTGAAGAACAAGCACGCTTTGTTCCACCCCTTCGACTCTTCTACAAAAATTGGAAAGTGGGTTTCTACTAGGAAGAAATCCGAGGAGCAGCCCATCAGTGGGCTTATGGATCTTGGGGAGAGCATCGTTTTCAGTTCTCCTTGAGTGGCAGCCTCCATCAGACGTCAGCCAAAAGGTTCAGTTATGCCTTTCAAAGCCTCGAGGGCTCAGAGATTAAGGTTGCCCAGTTAATGTTGGGATGGGTTGACAATGGCTTGGTGTTACCTTGTTCAGACCTATCCAAAGGTGACCAGGCCTTTGAATGTCGGGTTGGTAGGTATTAAGTCGTTTATCTACAACTTGTAAGCTTTTGGTTGCGTACTCACCATTTTCTCCTTTTTGTAACTGCTATGGTCGACCGTCTAGAGAAGAATCGATTGTTGAGCCAGATCGTCTAGCGATTAGGACTGAAGAAGCAAGCTCGGAAGAGCTCGCCTATTCCCGCCTCCAGTCAATCTATGGGGAGATCACCTCCTCTGACTGGCCGAGGAGCAGATCTTCCAGCTCCTCCCCCTCTTCCGAGCCACTAGAGCAGGCTGGTCCAAGCGGCTCTGACCGTTCCTATGGTCCTAGTCATGGCCGTTTCTGCGTCATAACCTCTGACTGAGCGGGAGGCGCTTACAGAGCCCATCATTATCATCCGTCCTCGTGTTATTCGCCACACTGTAGGGAAAGGGAAGGCCCCAAGTGTGGAGGGTCGCCCCCTTTACGAGGTACTCTATTCCGCAAGCAGTTGAGATCAACTTGGTGACCAACGAGGTGAAGGTTGTCTTCAACACATCGTCTCTTCGGGACATGATGAGGTAGGTCCGGGCAACTTATGTCATGGATGTGTCCATTGCTGAGTACTCGGAAGGCAAGGACGCAATAGTTGAGCGATTAGGAGGCGAGGCCCTACAGGTTGTCCGGGATCGCCATTTTGCGTAGCTATACAAGGTGGAGGAGGCCCATGCGGCAGAAGTGAAGGGGCTAGAGGCCCATATAATGGCGTCTAGCCAAGAGCTGTCTAGTCTATCCCACCAGTTCGAGGAAGCCCGCCGAGAAATCCTAACTTCCTAACGTGAACATGTCGATTCCTATAGTGAGATGGCCAACCTGATGGCGCATTATGAGGAGGCCATGAGCGAAATTAGTCAGCTCAATGATAAGTGAAAGTTGTTGGATGAGTAGGGGTAGGAGGCTTAGGACTCCTATAACCAAGCCTAGGAGGAGATTGCCCGTATGACCGAAGAGGTGGCTGCCCTCAGGTTGGAGAGGGATGGGCTGGCTGTAGAACGAGATTTCGTTTCCAGCTTCACAACAGAGTCGACGTACCTTGCATGAGACAACACTTTTGTCCGGACCAGTCTAAAGTACTCATACAAGGACTGGTCCTAGACACACATCAACACATATGTCCATGACGAGGAATTGCTATTGGAGGAGGATGGCTCTGTCGTGAAGCTGCCGGTCCTGGGAAGGGTGGTGGAAGCCTGAGTGCCACATAATAGCTTATAGGATTTTCTGTAATATCTTCTTTGTCAATGAATTTATTAGTTTTGTATTTGGCTTGCCTTCTTTTATTTTCCACCTTGTGAGAAATTAATTATTGTTGATAAGGTACCAAAACCTTGAAACACCCTCATTAACATGTCTGTTTCAATAAATTATATCACAAAAGTGAAATTGGTCGGCCATTATGCTTTGAATAACAATTAAAAACTAAAGATATATTGGTCGTATGTAACCCTTTTAATCACAACCCGACTTAGTGAGCTGAGTGCTTTTCTGTCGGCGTCGGTCGTGTGTTGCATGTCGCTTTAGAATTGGGCTAACCCAACAAATGATTAGAACGAACTTGACCAAAAGTATTAATACCACAAGTAATTTAATCATTGAATAAGTTAGTCTAGGTCGGGGTAACCTAAATAATTTGAATGTAAACACCTCGAGGATAATAAATGAAGCCTAACTTGGAGAACCAATAACATCGAACTAGGCTGGGGACAGAAGTAATAGAAACAATTGTCTTTGAGTCTGAACAATAAGGTGTTAACTAGAAGGGCTGATGATAGATAAAACTAAGCTTAGAGGTACTGATGCTTTCCATGTTTAAATCCGAGTCCAGCCAAGTTTGAGTGGCCTGAATGTGAATCTAGCCATAGGGAAAAAATTCCACGCCTTGGGTTACTATTTATCCACCTTCGAAGGGGGACATAGTCCTAGACATGCATCAACGTGTATGTCCATGATGGGTTCATGTTCCCAGATGACGCCCTCATAATCACGATCGTCGAAGGAGAAGGGAGGAATATGTCTATTTACTTGAGAATTTTTGGCGGTTACCTACATGACTTTCCTTACATATGGCTTTTGATCCGACCATGAAGTGACTCCCACTACAAACCCTCAAGAGATGGTGTTAATGTCAACCGAGCTACTCTGCCTTTGGTTGTTCGGCCGATATTTTTCTGCACATCCCTTGCTTGGCGGTCATCCCTGTTGGTGCTTTGTGGGGGTGTGTTTCCTAGGAGGGTTGAGTCGTTGTGTCGGGGGTGGTCGCCTTTGTTTTGATATTCCTGCAATAAAGCATTGCTTGTATGAAGTCTTCAATCGTGTACTGTAACTAGGTGTAGTCATCGGTCAGGTGGCCAAATGTATTATGGTATTCATAGTACTTTGTTCAATCTTGTGGCCCCACCTTGATGTTTGGATTAGGCTTGGGAAGCTGAACCAGGTGGTTGGCAATTACTTCTTGCAAATTTCTAGAGCAGTTGGCGTTCAGAGGGGTGTAAGTCACGTATTTGGGTTTTTGGGGTATCCTTGGGGGGTCGTGGAACTTTGGTCGTTTGGTTTCTCGTGAGGAGTTGTATGTATCATGCACGTTGAGTGATCGAACGGTGTGGGTTACTTGCATGTTGATAAATTAATGGACCTTGGGTCGAAGGTCTTCCATAGTGAGATCAGTATACTTGGCCAACTCTACTATGAAAAGGCCATCCTTGAGACCCATGACCAACACATGAACGGCCACCTCCGGGCTAATAGTTCGGACCTTCTTGGCCTTAGCATTGAATCTGTCTAAGTATGCACTGATAGACTCGTGTGAACCTTGACAAATCTCAGACAAGGTGTAGGATGACCTTGACTATTCTTTGTTGGTTGTGGAGCGGATGTTGAATTGGCTAGCCAAAGTGGACCCTTGATTGATGTTGTCGGGTGCTAGCTGAGTGAACCACTAGAGAGCAATGTGTTTTAACGTTAGTGGGAAGGCCCCATACATGATAGGATCCGTTGCACCATGGAAGAACATAGATGCCTCGAAAGCGCCAAGGTGATCTTGAGGATTGGAGGTGTCATCATAGTGATCAATGTTGGCTTATCGTGCCAAATGTTTTGGTAGGGGGTAAGACGTAATGTCATTGGTGAAGGGATGATTGGCCCTATAGATGTTGTGGTCGGAGAGGTGAGAGTTGTTTCTGGTTTTTGTTTGCATGGGTTGTTGCGAATATAGTGTGATTCACTAGCTGATTCAACGAGGCACACTTGGGTGACCATGCATGAGGGTCTGTAACTAGATTCCTTGTTGAACTGGGGTAGTTCCTCTAGTAGATCAGCTTCCTGTTGGATTATATTCTTTTTCCTTTCCATGATCTGCAGGAGTTGTTGCATGGTGGGTGAACGTTGTTCTAGAGTAGTGTGGTGGCTGATGCTGGCTTGTTGGGACGGTTGTAGTTGGAATGGTGGATTGATGGAGGGTGCATGATGGTTAGGAGGCATTTTCATGGGTGCAGGTTTGATGTGGCTGGTAGGAATTGCTTGATTTCTGGTGGAGGTCTGAGTAAGAGGTCTTCTGCCTCTGGATGGAAGTAGACTTGGACTCACCGATGGAGGTACCTGAAAAGGTTTTCTAACGATCAAGTCAGTTAGACTGTAGAGGTAATGCTAGAGAGAAACCGTAAGAGATAGAGAAATATAGATAGGAAGTATGGATGATATTGCTAATCAATATGTATTACTTCCTGATAGGAGAGGTCCCTATTTATAGTGGTTGAGATGGATGATGTGGCCCTTTAGAGTACTATTAGCCTGACCAACCATTCTGACCTGTCGGGGTTGCTTTTCCAATGTTAGGTGGCTTTGGCAGGGTCGTACTCTGTTCACACTTGACTTATAGCTTATGGCGTGTCTAGCAACCGTATTGCATTTTGCTCTTGTCGTGTGACAAGAGGGTAGGTCGGGCTGTACGTGACATGATAGTGCGTTGTTGGCAGTGTGTTTGACAAGGAGCGGTCCTGGACCCGACCTACAATATCCGGCCGTGAAAGGGATGACTTCCGAGAAATCCCCTTGACTGGTCGTACTCGAATTTTGCTTGGTCGAGTATGTGACTACCTCCAATAGTTTGGACGCCCGAATAACGAGGATGTGACAATATTTATTAAGAATAAGTGTGAATATAACAAGTTTCGTATGGAGGATGAATGAATAAAGTGAAAAACTTAAAATTGAATTCACCTATAGATATTCTGAATGCCCAATTTTTTGCAACCCATATTTTTAAAATAAAAAATAAAAAATATCGAATATTAAAAAATATATAATAAAAGCATATCACTTTGATAAAAATATTTTAATCAATTTGATTCCAAAAATAATAATAAATGAAAGATTTCAACTTCAAAAATAATAATCGAGAAAGAAAGTAATTTCGGATTTCTCACTCATATAAAATAGGACTCAAATGACTTTATTAACATTTATTGGCTCAATAATATCATATATCACCTCAAAGTTAATTCCCATTCCTGATTTTCATTTTCCTTTTACATTAAAATAAAAAGTTTAATGAACACTTAATTAGCTCAATAATAGTGGGATATTATTTCAAATTATTTTATCCACATCGATTTTTGTTATCTTTTTAAAATAAAAATAGTTGTAAGTGGCTTAGTATGTACTTATTAGCCTAATAATTGAGAGATTCCATTTTAAAAAATATGAGAGATTTCCTTTTTTTGAATAAAAAAAAAGAATATGTAGTTTAGTTATTGTTTGTGACTTTATAAAAATCAGTTTAATATTTTCATGCACATGTCGATAATGCAATAGTTTTTGGGATTTTATAGAGTTACTATAAAATTTCTACCAAAAAAATAACATTTTAGATAAATTTAATTTTTAAGGTCAAACCAATATTGTTTTAATCATATATGGTTATCATAATAATTTTATGGCTTTATATAAATTATTAAAAGATTTTTATGCCTAAAAGCATATTTTTAGATATTTAGAAATAAAGTTTCATCTAATATTTGAATTTTAAATAAAGAGTAAGTAGTTGCATATGTGATTTAGATTTAGAAAAATAATAAGAGAAAGGAATAGAGGAGAGAACCAACATATTTACACTCACACAAATAGAGAAAGATAAAAATACATAAAAAAGAGAAGAGAAATTTGTGTTGTTACTCTCCTCCTTTCTAATGTCAGATGTAAAGACAAATTTGTGTTGCTCATATTCTGATTTCTAAAGTTAGATGCAAATATGCAATTTCTTTTCCTCTTCTCTATATTTATATATATCTATTTCAATTTTATAATGATTTTCTTTTTATTATTATATATTAGATAATGGCAAATTTTCATTTTTAAATAATAATAAATATTAATTTTCTTTAATATATAATTAGATAGTGACCAAGTTTAAGTTGAGTAATGGTAGAGGTACGAGGCTGCTGTCTTATTCACTTAGGAGGAGGTGAACTCGACTTCTACCTCTCCCAATTGATTTGGAGTCGTCACTACGTTTTTTGCGGTTAAAACATAGAAAACTCTCTATTATGCCTGAATTTGATAAAAATAGTCTTTAAACATAAATTATGAGCTCGGGAGTCGATTATGGATCGGGGTAGGTATTAGCACCCCATTCATCCATATTAAAAGGTTTCCCTCGCTAATAACATCAACCTTTATACCCTTAAAAATTAGTTATTAAAAACATAAATACTAAAGCAAAATATTTTATTTTTTTTATTTGTGTCTAACAATAATCTATATTGCTCCTACGTATCCCTAGGTGCAATAGGAAAATAAAGACTACGTAGTTCTGTTTTGAAAACTGGTTGGTTGTTATATAGTTTCAATTTTGTTGTCTTTAAGATAAGTGAAGCAATAAAAGCTAATGTCTACACCACACCAAATCTTAAATAAATTTTCTAAAAGGGTAATCGAAATATTTTATTTTTTAAAAGATAATTAAAATTTTATTGTTTACGAGATATATGAAGCATCAGAAGCTAATGTCTGCACCGCATCAAATCTCAAGTAGATATTTGAATAGTTAAAATTTAATAGTTTATGAGATAGGTGAAGCAACAAAAGCTACTGTCCACACTGCATCATATCTCAAAGAGATTTAAAAATAATAATTGAATTATTTTATTATTTTTTTGAAAGATAATTAAAATTTAATGGTTTATGAGATAGATGAAGCAACAAAAGTTAATGTCCCTAGGGTGTGATAGACCATATATTGAGGAAATATAGCCTCAACTACAATACAATAAAATGTCATGGTAGATTTGACATCTATTATACTGTGAAGGCCAATTCTTGAGTTAAATGGTAAAACTCTGAGCTTATTAACATGATAGGTAACTTATCCCATCAGAGAAATGGAAATGATCCCTACGATACTCAGCCCGTCGTAGGGTGTGAAAATTATCCCTAGGGCATTGAGCCCATCGTAAGGTATGAAAGTTATCCCTAGGGATTTTATCCCAAAGGAATGCAAATAACCCTAAGGCGTTTAGCCTATGGTATGGTATGGAAATAGCCCGTAGGGCCCTTAGCCCATGACAAGGAATGTAATGGACATTAGACATTACGTGGCATAAGGACATCAAAGTGCAGAGAAGTCCTTATTACCACTTAGGAATGGATGGCATATTCATCTAAACTATGGATGTTTAGTCCCTTTATGTTATGAAATGATAACTGAAGATATAAATGTCCCGCTTCTTGTGTCTTATATTTGGTATTTCCTAGAAGGTTTTCGGAATGTCTATAGGTGACAAACTTAGGGTGATGAACTATGTTTTGTTTAAATTGGTCTCGATGAAAGCTCTAGACTTCTAGGTTACCATATTACATTCAATCTCAGAAGAAATGAAATCCAAAATATCGTAGGTTAGAAACAAGAGGAGTCTGACCCATCGAGCGTCTAACTCACAATACCTGGTAACAATCTGGTTGGTTCATCATTCTTATACCAGTGAGATTGAATCGAACACCAGGCAAAATAGATATCCATTCTATCTCAAACTTAATATCTAATACTCGAGTATAGGGCATATGTGTGTGTTTAATCGAGTGTACTATGTTGGTGTATGAGGAAGTGTGCAAACCTTTTGTTTTACATAATAGGATTCCCACCCCTAAAAGCTGCAACAATAATCAAACGGGCAGTTCACAGATAAAAAATAAAGCGGATAACAATTGTAAAAAAAAAACATGACAAAAAATGGGTACTTAAGTCCATGAGTTAGCGGCTGTAGGCCTGACCCTCTTATGGGTGTCCCTAATGGAGTCGTCAACTGCCGCGACCCGATTTTCGGTTGGAAGACTGTCTCTGTGACTTAGGAAGAGGTGAACTAGATTTCTACCTCTTCCTATTGATTTGGAGTTTCCACTACTTTTTTTGCAGTTAAAACATATAAAACTCTATATTATGTCTGAATTGGATAAAAATGGTCTTTACCACATTGTCTGCCCGTATTAAAATAGTACCTTGCTAATAACATTGACTTTTATACCCTTAAAAATTAGTTATTAAAAACATAATTACTAAAGGAAAATATTTTATTTTTATATTTGTGTTTGACTATGTAATTCTGGTTCAAAAACTGATTGATAGAAATATAATTTGAATTTTGTTGTCTTTAAGATAGGTGAAGTAGCAGAAGCTGATGTCCGCACCACACCATATATGAAATATGTTTATTAAAAGGGTAATCAAAATATTTTATTTTTTAAAGGATAATTAAAATTTTATTGTTTACGAGATAGATAAAGCAGTAGAAGCTAATGTCCGCATTGCATCAAATCTCAAATAGATATTTGAAATAGTTAAAATTTAATTGTTTATGAGATAGACGAAGCAACAAAAACTAATGTCCGCTCCGCGTCATATCTCATAGAGATTTAAAAAGATAATTGAACTATTTTATTATTATTTTGAAAGATAATTAAAATTTAATCATTTATGAGATAGATGAAGCAGGGAAAGCTAATATTGACACTGCATCATATCCCAAAGATAAATATTTTAAAGAGTTAAAATTCAAAATGACATATTCATGTTAACTCTAATATCAGTACAGTATGTATCTTAACGTTAATAATAGAAAACATGTGCACCATGTGGTTTCTAGTGAAGCTAGTCTTCTTGAACTTTTAACAAAAAACTAGTGATATGTATCTTATCAACAAATGAATGTCTTGGTTTATTAATACAACATGATAACATCATGTAAGAATGTCATAACAGGGCGCCGTCTCCCTCCTTTGTGTAACTCTATGCGCTAACAAATATAATTGGTCAAAAAAATATTAATTAATTCTACTTTTAAATTAAATAATTTTTTTTCAACCAATTAAAAGTGATGATATATTGGGTGGTATAAAAAGTAGGATAGCACATATCTCATATATTCTAACAGAGAACAATGACACGAAAATAAAAGGGTCATCCGTGGAATTGCATGTGCTAATCAAAAGAACAAAGACCAATGTATTATCAACCAATGAAGTGTAAAATAGATTAGAAGAATGCATCATGCACAATATCACAACAGCCCAACTTATGTGATACCATAAAGAAGCACTTCATCAAACTAGAATTGTAAGCCTTGCATAAAAGTAAAATACTTGCATAACAAATGATGTCTTTAGGACTGTAGTAAGATAAGATGCAAAATTGTACGGCTTGGGATGTATAACTTACCGAGTTAATCTTCTTCAAAACCAAAAAATGTTGGCCTTCACATTGCTAGTCCGACATATCGACATATCGACGTATCGAATCTGACACACGTATCCGTATCTATGCTTCATAGCCTATACTTTATAAATCTCACATTGCTAGTGCTTATGTTTTATAAATCTCACATTGCTTGTTCTTTATAATAATGGATAATTGTCTGTGTTAATGTCAACAAATTGCTATAATTTGAGATATAACATCCTCCGTAAATTTTCCAAATACAATTCAAATAATAGTTCATATTATTTAATCTGTTACACTATTGGTGACAAAGAGGTTGGTGTTGCTTTTCTCTTTCTCTTTCTTTATTCAGAGCCTTTTTCGTCACCTTCTATACTTTACTGAGTAGAAGGTTGTGGTGTATATCTAAGAAGAGTAGGAGATAGGTAGGTGATGTGCAAAAGGAGTTTTTTTTTATGAGCGTTAAAAGATGGATGGACGTGCTATCATATTTGATGAAGATATCTCCTGATTTTGCTATTATTTTTTGCTGGAGAGGAAGTTGGTAGATTGTTTATGAAGGTGGTGGATGATGAATTAATTTATTCCAATGAGAAGAGAATATGAAAGGAGAAGGAGATGATTGAATGCATGACACAGTGAGAGAGGTTGAGAAAAAAAATGGCCATGAGCGTGAGAGAGGTATTCTACCATCCCTTTAATTCTGCTAAAATATAACCGCCCCTTTGCTCACCTTCTATTCCATTATTTCACAACCTATTGTCCTCTCTACTCACCACCGTTTTGTTTTTTCCTCAATGTATTAGTTATCTTTGTTTCTTTTCCTATTCATTTTGTACCGTTTTTATTTTCATTGAAGATATACTGTCACTCTTTCTTCTTTCTTAAATATGCATAACTACGCTAATAAATGAATTATTTGCTCGTAACCAAGTTCAAATAATCTAAAGGTCTTCAAAAACATTGGTTTATAATTGGATGTTAAAATTATTCTTGGACATCTAAAAAGGGCTCTCTCATAAATGTTATTATTTTTGTTATCTTCAAAATTTCTAATTTTTGTTTTATGTAGATAGACCGGATAAAGTTGAGTGTTCTTAGAGAATAATTCATAAAAATTATCTATTTAATTCCAGTTGCAGTACGAACATGAGCGTTCTTGCTTCACTGAATTAAAGTGAGTAAGTATATAATTAATTTACCATCAAGCTGAGATGTGGTGCAGATCCGAGGGCTAGTGCTTCATTCTCTTGAAGTTGGTAATTTATTTAAAAATATATCAATTTAACTCGAGTTGTGGTGTAGACGTGAATGTTGTTGTCTTATTCATATGAAATGTGTAATTAATTAAAATATATTCCTTTAAGTTGATATATGGTGTAGAGATAATAGTTCTCTTAATTGTTTTCAATCCCTCTAAGTTCGGGTTAAAGTTTTGAAATAAACCCAATTGTCCCATCTAGGTCAAAGGGAGTCCTGTTGACCGAACTGGGCTATACAAAATTTGCCGAACTCGAACATTTGGTGAAGCCCTAAGCTACCAAAACTTGCCATATCGACCGACCAACTTGACTCGCCAAGAAAACTATACCGTCACCCGGACGCCACCTCAGGCTAGTACAAGGGCATGCCTCTTCCATCCACCTCAAGTGTTGTCAACACCTACTACACACTGCCTACAGCTCTCACCAAACCTTCTGCTCTATGCAAGATACATGCCTATATTATGGTTATCACAACCTACCATATGCTATAAGTCAACTATGCATAGAGTACAGTCTTACCAAGCCACCCGACATGCATAAAGCATCCCTCATGCTCTGCCAAAGAAAGGTCGACATGCTCATATGGTCAGCCACATCAGCAACATCCAACAAGGGACTCTTCATCTACATCCACTATAAATAGGGGCTCATCCTCTCACAACATAAAGATAAATGGATAAACGAGAGATAACTCAAGAGAGGCTACTCACGACTGTCTCATATAACTCATACACACCTAGGCTATGGCCCCCTACTCTTGAACCTTACTCTCTAGTATCTTGATTTTCATACTTACATATACCATGAATTATGGATCCCATTCCTTTATGATTTAATGACTTGATCAATGGAGTACTTTCTCATGTACCTCCATCGACTGACCCGAGCACACTCTAGACGTCCTAGGCTCTCGCCCACCTAGAGGAACGAAGTCCACCCCTCAAAGGACATCACCGCACCAGGCCTTCTAGCCCGACGACCTCCACTCTTAGGGGTTAGGTAGGAAGTATCCTTAACTCATTTGCCAATTATAGGTGATCGATTTTATTGGGTATAGTGGAAGTACCTGCAAAAGAAGAGAAATTTTTTCCAAATGGCCCACATATCCTAGATAGACTAGGTGCAAATATGCATGTAGTTTTTTTGTTTTATTTTTGTAGAGTTTATAATTTTTTGTGTGGTCAACACTATATATCTCCCCCTACAAAGGATTCAAACTCAGGGAGGCACTAAAACCGAGACTAAAACACTAAAACTAATGAATTAAAAAAACGTACCACCAACGTGGGTTGCCTCCCACGAAGCGTTCATTTAACGTCATTAGCTTGACGGTTGATCCTTGCGCATCACACAAGATCCCATGAACTTATACCCGAGAGTGTTTTTACTTTTGTTTTAGGTGCTTTCCATCAATCCCAATTATCATATTTATGTATGACCATCAAGCTCTCCTCATGCGGGTTGCAGGGGAGTGTTGAGCTTGCATTTATAGAATCACTACCCTCAGTCACTTCCTCATCAAAATTCGAAGTGTCACATAGCAACACGCTTCTCTCTATGAGATCCTCATATTTCACTTTAGGCACTTCCTCCTTCACTACTTGGTTCAGCATATCAACCCTGCAATATGAGTCATCAAGAAGATTGTTTAATAAATTTAGCAATATCAAATTCAACCTTTTCATCCTCTATGCTTAGAGAATGTTTTCCATTTTTGACATCAATTATAGCACCAGAGTTAGCCAAAAATGGTATACCTAGTATGATTAGAAATTGTGAATCTTCTTCTATATCTAGTATTACAAAATCTATTGGAAAGTAAAATTTCCCAACTTTGATAGGAACATCCTCCAAGATGCCTATATGGAATTTCACTAACTTATCTACTAATTGAAGTGATATAGTAGTGGGTTTTAGTTCACAAACGTCCAATTTTGTACACATGGATAAGGGCATGAGGCTCACACTTGCTCCCAAGTCACATAGAGCACGGTCAAAATTAGTGTTACCAGTTAAGCATGAGATGGAGAAACTACCAAGATCTTCCAGTTTAGGAGGTAATTTATTTTGAATTAAAGCGCTGCACTCCTTTGTTAGGGCAATTACTTCATAATCCTCTGATATTCTCTTTTTAGATAGAATATCCTTAGGAAATTTCATATATGCAGACATCTCCTACAGTACCTCAATAAATGACAAATTGATATATGACTTCTTAAGGATATCTAAGAATTTCCCGTATTTCTCCTGTGGAAACCGTGTCGTAGGTTTCCTATTACCTTGCTCATCCTCATGTTGACGATTTAAAGTGTTGTTGCTCCTCCACGAAAGGTTGGGATTGTTCTGCATGTATGGTGGGTTGAATTGCTGCCCACCCCTCTCCTTGTAGTCATAGTAATTGTATGATTCAGAGTGTTCATTGGCCTAAGCTCCATGTACAGGTTCAGTGAATTGTTTGTATTCATACCACTCATGCCATTTTTCTCCACACCCCTCACATGTTGTAGTAGACCCAATAACATTAGTCTGATACTTTTCCAAGTTTCCAAACCTTTGAGAAAGGTTCTCCAGCATGGAAATTACCTTTTCCATTTGATTTCCTGAATATTATGCACCAGAGTCTCTCCTTGGATGATGTCTCCTCTCATTCTCCTGTTGGTGATGATTGGAAACCACATTCGATCTCTATGATCTTTGAAACATCATCAATTCCTTTGCACATGAAGGCACCACCTACTGAAAAGTCTATCAATTGTTGTGATGGAAAGCCTAGCCTACTGTAGATGTTGTGAACCAACATCCAAGGTGGAATACCATGACGAGGGTAAGCTTCAGTCAACACATTTAATCTTTCCCAATGTTCGACATGTTACTTGAATTTCAACATTTAGATTTCTTAGCCACATCTTGGCTCTATCTCTAAGGGAATATGGAAACATGTAGAGACGAATGGCATCTTCAGAAGCCCCAAGAATCCTTAGAGTCTCATAGAATTCCAAGAACTGGTCAATATGGGCATTCAGATCTTCATGAGCTCCTCCTCCAAATTGGTTTTGCATCACCATTTGGATCAAAGCAGATAGCAAAGAAAAGTTCTCTGCCTCAATAGCTAGGCAGATTATTCTAGGACGTGATTATGAGCATTGGGAGTAGCATAGTCACGAAGTGGTTTTTCATCTCGTTCAACCATTGTTTGTACACTTACACGTCTTTCTCTTGCTCTTTCTCTTTGTTGCCTTCTTCTACGGAAAGTCCTTTATGGCTCTAAGTAGTAATTTGAATTTTTCATAAATGAAATGACCAACCTACAGAGGTACCAAGAAAAAGGAAAACGCGTAATAAACTAGAGTAAAGTAATGAATTAATTGAGAATTAAAGAAATTTTGACACTGTCCCCAACAACGGCACCAAAAACTGGATAGGACAATTCGCAAGTGCATGATTGTATCGTTAAATAATAAAATATCGATCCCACGAGGACTAGAAAATTCATTTATTATAACAATTAATTTATACTTAACTCAAATAAGTAATAAAATTAAATTCAGAACAATTGAGCAATTGACAAGAATAATTATGAAAGTATTAAAAATGATTGAAATCTAATTTAGGAAGAGTTTCCATGATAAGGGTTACAACCTTCACACTTGCAAATCCTTGTTCTACTTCGTTTCATGAACTTTAAGTTGTGAGAGTGAATTATTCTTTGATATGTGTCATCCTCTCTTGAGTTCTGACACGTATATTCAATTGAAGGCGCACCTACTTTCATGGTATGATTATTAATTGAATCCTTTACTTGGATCTTTCTATCCAATCACTTTGTAGGAACCCAAGGTGAATTCCAGAAACCCCCGAGAATCCTAAGACTACTCTCATGAATTAGGATTCTAATTTGAATAATTGAATGGTCAGAATGTTGCGTTCACCTCTCAGTCCTTCCCTAATGTATCTAAGAGGTTTAATTTGTTGGCCAGACAACTCACACGAATAAAACTCAGTTTAATAATTCAAATCATAACACTCAATGTAATAGAAGTAAGAACAAGTGTTTATTGAATATAAAATGGCATAGCCACAATCTTAGAAACAAAGAGAATTACTCACTCATGATGGAGAAGAGAATACCAAATTCTAAATTAGAGAGTTCTAATATAATGAGAGAGAACCATCATTTATCCTAATTACAAAATATTGGGCTAAGCCCATCAAAACAAATCTAAAATTAAGATTAGAATATAACATTCACAACTTCTTTTGGCCCTTCAATTGGTCTTCGCATAGCCTTCACACCGAATTCCATCATCTTGCAACCAATATCTACTCTTTTTGGCTTTATTCCATCCAAACTGTAGCCAAAAACACCCACTCAACCCGAAAAAAGAGAAATAAATGCTAACAACAATCCCAAAGTCTTAATTATGTCCTAAAATTCAAGTTAAATGCAACACAAATGTAGCATAATTTCACACTCATCAACGTCTTAGGCTCTCTCCCACCTACAGGAACAA
>NC_032013.1:13687978-13705441 GCF_001865875.1 Lupinus angustifolius | reverse complement strand
TCAAAGGAGATCACCTCACCAGGCCTTCTATCCTGATGACCTCCCCTCTAATGATGCATCCTCTATCGCCTAAAGACCCCAAGACAAGCTCATTGGCGCTGTCTGTGGGGACTCACACCATGGTCACTACTAGGAATCAAGTGCACTCTCCCAGTCAAATCGAAGCAGAACCTATCAACATGCCACCTCGTGACAACACCCTCTCCAACAACCCAAAATCTCATATTCAGTCTTCCAACCAGGCTAACAGTACTTATTTTATCACTATGGAACCACCTCCACCAAAAAATCAACAACTACTTCAACTCATAGAAAAGCAAGAACAATTGAGCCAACAACAATCACGAAGGTTGTAGGAACTTTGCAAGTCCAAGGCAGAATTGAACTACAAATCAGCATGACTAGATGGTGAGTCCATTGGTGAGTCTCGTCCAGCCTACAGACCGCCATTCTATCGTATAGAAGCTACCTTCTTCAAGGGAAACTCGTGCGGAGCCAAACATCCCTTCACAATAGTCATCATGTCCTACCCACTACCGAAGCAACTAACCTGACCTACTAACACCCAGTAGTACGAAGGGATGACCGATCCCTAGGATCACCTACACGCCTTCGAGACCTCTATGCTTTTCCATGGATCCAAAGACCCCATCATGTGCTAGGCATTTCCACTCACTTTAAAGCGCCAAACTTTGCAATGGTTTACCCGATAGTCGCATTGATCAGTGGATCACCTTGGTAGAGAAATTCAACATCTAATTTACCACTAGTAAAGACTAACTTAGATCCTCCTACATCCTGAACAGAATCCGGTAGGAGCCCCACATGAGTCCATTTAGACATACTTAGATCACTTCAACTGTGAGGACATGAATGTCCATACACTCACCCCCGACATGGCAGTACACTTACTAGTGATGGGCTTACTACTCGACCGCTTCAAGATGGAGCTCTCCAAGGACACGGTTCACACCATTGAAGATGTCCGCTCCACAGGATAATAGTTCATCAACCTGGAGGAAACTCTAAATACACAACTCATGTCTAGCCATCACTCAGGTAAACCCTCTCGGAAAAAAAAACCCCGCTTCCCATAACACTCTCGACACAATTGCCTGAAATACGACCTATCTCAGCTACAGAAATAACCAAAGTAAACGACCTATACACCCCTTAACACCAGTTGTACCAAAATCTTACGAGAAGTAATGTCCGCCAACTTAATCCAACTCCCAAAGCCAAACCCAAGCAAGAAGATCCGACCATAGGACCGATCAAGATTTTGCGAACCACAACTCTTTTGGGAACATGATGGGCAATTATGCTCAACTACAAGATACCATCGAAGACCTAATTTAAGCAGGGCACCTTCAACAAATAGATGTTCAGAAAATACACGATCTATACAAGATACTCTACCACTCGCCGACCATCTCCCCCAAATAGACATTCACCCTACAAGCCACTACAAATATGCCCTTTGAGGCAAGATAGGTTTGGCCAAAGTCAAATATCCAATCAAAGGCAAAAGATCCTAGTCGACATCAATACCATCTTAGGAGAATTTGTGGCATGGGGCACATCCAGGTTGGATTAAAAAAGGTACATATGAGAAGTTATGCACATGGAAATTAGAGGAACTCGACAACAACTGGGCAATTGAGCAGCCTCAATCCTCTCCTTCGATGCCCGTGATTATGGTGGTGTGATTAGAGGACACAATGACCCCTTGGTGGTCACAACAAGGTTAAACATCAAGAAAGTTGGTAGGCTGTTCATAGATCAAGGAAGCTCGAAAGATGTCATGTTTGTAGATCAAGGAAGCTTAGAGACCAACCACTATCTAGAACGGTCAAGACCGATTTCATGTTCATCCAAGACAAGTTGGCTTACAATGCCATCCTTGGCCGTCCTACTCTTAACTTCCTTGAAGTAGTTGTCTCTACCCCCTCCCCCACCTGTGTATGAAGTTTCTCTCATCAGGCCTAAGAATGTGTATGGTAAGGGGCGATCAGTAGATGGCTCAGAACAACTACCAAATGAGTCTCTAGGCAAATTCCACACCGAAGCAACAACCACCCTCCATTAAGCCTTGAGGCATCCACTCAATCGAGTTGGGCATGCAAGACTGAAGAGTAAGAGTTCTGATTATGAACCAACTAGGGCGACAATCCCTCAAGAGAACATTTTAGGCAACCCTCAATATTTTGTTAAACTGCATATGTCGACCTCTTTCCAATCGGACTACTAATGTATCGATGCATATTTGAAATCAGAATTGTTCAAACATCTTTACCTCTTTTGCCTCCCGAGTAATACAACACACTTAGAAAAAAGAGATCAAAATTCATGGCAATAGTTAATTCCACCTTCGGCGGCGGCTAACTCTCACATTCCTAGGATTAGTGGTCAAGGTCATCCACCAAAGGGGTCCACCACATCCTCAGTTGACGATAGTCAACATACATCCCCCAAGGCGTGAACCACGCCCCCCTTGGCCAGTGATTCCAGTTCCACCCCACGAGCGGTGATTGTGTTCTCCTCTAGCTGCGAAAGACAATTCACTACCCAAGTCTCGAATAATGACCCCCTTTTGGCTGATTTCTAGTTACCCCCAAGGCGAAGACCAAGCTAAGGGTTCGAGATCCATTCCTAGACTAGCTCTAGGGATATTCCCTCCCTCGGATGCCCCACATCCATTCAGAATATTAGGCCAACTCGGCAAATATGGGAAGCGCCTTATAATTCTAATCGAAGCAGATTAAAAGATAAAGTAAAAGAGAAATGATAAACCAGATGATACAGAAGCTCGACAAATATTTAAGAAAGGATATTTTATTGATTGATCAGTTATTACATGCCTTACATGTTACACCAGAAGAAGAAATTCGTACCCTAGTTATCTACTACTAGACAAAGCTGTTAAAAGTTCTACAAGCTTGCATCAGAGGCGCTCTTTAAATCTTGTAACCCACGATTGGGAATAGAAGCTAAGAAGCTTCATAAGTTTTAGGCTGGGTCCATAACCATGTGCCTCTACATCAAGCAAGAACATAATGGCCAATGAAGAGATGCCACTAATCTAGAGCTCGACCATCATCATCCATGACCAAGATGATCAGCATGCCACGCCTCACACGAGCTGCCCAACATGTGTGTAGCCCCGACGGTCGTCTCAGTAGATGACGAAATCCCCCGTCACTAGGTAGACTGACTGGTGAGCAATATATTACTATTCATAACCTTAATTTACTATTATTGATGAATCTTGATGCTTAATAGACTTTGTTTGACATGGTTTAGTATTTTAGACTTCATTTGACTATTATTCCTAAAATGAGTTAATTTGATATTATTTAGCCTAATTAAATCTATTATCATATTCATATTATATTTGGCATCAAGGATATTTTTGGCATTATAAAAGTGATGGATATATGCTGAAGTGAAGATTTTATTTTAGGATTTTTTTATTTCTAATTTCAGTTTGGGCACATTATTTAGGGCGCACTTTCATTTTAGTTACTTTAGGGGTTTAGAATTCGTTTTCACAAGGATTCAACAACACTTTAATTTTCAATTTTGTTTTCACTTTACTTTGCTCTGCTATGATTTTTTCTTCCCCAATTTCGGGTTTCTTCCATTTCCATGGAAAGCTAAACTTCTAGACTAAATTCCTTTGAGAATCTTTCACAACACTTGAGGTTTTGTTCTTACAATTTAAAGAAGGGAAATTGAACATGTCTAAGATAGTATTTATCTACACCATACACATGGGTAGATCAAATTAAGAGGATAACTATCCTAACAACCCATTTCTTTTACCATTAGCAACATGGGCCCTATCATTTCCTAACCCATCTTGAAAAACCTTGTCCTCAAGGTTGTAATTCTGAGTGTGAATATTTGGCCTAACAAGATGTGGTAGACACGGTCCAGTAGGGGAATGTAAGACGGGCGGTTTCATGGGCACTAGAGCAACTCGTTTCCCTAACTGGTCAGTTCCACGTGTTTCTATCTGGTGAGATTTAAGAGGATCGAAAGTCTTTGAAGGTGTGAATTTAGGTGGAGCCAAAAGTGGGATTTGAATATGTGGTGCTGAAAATTCATTAATTGTTAGATTAACTGTAGTGGAATCCCACGATTTTTGGAGTATCTCGGTGCCAGCTGTGTCTTGATCCAATGGTGAAGCAATGGATCATTGGGCATAAGCTAGATGCACGTTGCTCGAGGGAAGTGCATCAGGATTAAGACGACACAATATTTGATCAAGATCGTTTGATGCCCCCTTTCACAGTTGGAGAGTGAGGTAAGGACAAGGGGCACGTGGATGTGTCCTTTAAAGGAGATTTAATGAATATAGACACTTTATTATGGCCATGTGGACCATTTGATCATTCTATTTGTTTCCCATTGAAATTTAATAGCGTAGGGAGAGACAAGGAATTTAATGGGTGGTCCCCATGGACAAACCCTTCAGAACTCAAAGGGTGAGTTATGTCTTTGGAAAAATCATTTATTTCCATATGAACCAAGTTATCCCTTTCTGAATTAAGCACCACCTCTTTCACAGGTGGTGTTACTATCTCCCTGCTTTTCTTAGACTTTGAAACTTCATCTTCCCCTTCAATATTGTTTTCTCTTATGAGTTCATTTCCTTTCTGTTGTGGGTGGAGTTGATTCACCATCGATGCATTGTCACTTTTGGCAGCTAGTTCCATAGGTGAAGGAATATGTTGAGACCTAGGGTCTCCATGGCATTTCTGAAGGAGAGATGCATGGAAAATGGGGTGGAGCCATGATGAAGGTGGAAGAGCAAGTTTATATGCCACCAACCCAATCCTTCAGGTGACCTTAAACAGACTGAAATATTTTGGGCCAAGCTTATGCAAGCTTCGACGAGCAAAGGAGACTCGACAATAAGGTTGCAGTTTCAATAATACCCAATCACCCTCATGAAAGGTAATATTTGTTCTCCCTGAGTTAGTTTGTGCAACCACACATTGTTGTGCTTGGTGAAGGTTCTATTTGAGTAATGCAATTTGCTTTGGTCGATTTTTCAGGATATCCACAACTGGCTCAGGTATGTGGGATCGTGGTAGAAAATCAAGAAGAGTCAGGGGTTTTCAGCAATAGAGAACCTCTACATGAGTTAGTCGTATTGCTGAATGCTGATTAGTATTATACCAATATTCAACGAGGGCCAAATGTCGAAGCCATTGCCCTAGTTGTGGCCCTATAAAACACCACAAGTAACTCTGTGGACACTAATTCACTACCTTTGTCTGTCCATCTGACTAGGGGTGATAGGTTGTGCTAAAACAAAGGAAAGTTCCTTAGATGCCGGAAAATTCCTTCCAAAAGGAACTCATGAAGAGCTTGTCACGGTTTGACACAATAGATCGTGGGACCCTATGTAACCATGCTATTTCGGTCAAAAACTGGCCAGCAAGTACTTCAGCACCAAATTTGGTAGGTAAAATGAGGAAATGTGCATACTTTGATAGTCGGTCCACTACTATCCATATAACAGTGTGACCAAGGGATATGGATAAATTGACGATGAAATCCATAGAATCATTTTCCTACAACTTATCAGGAATAGGGAGTGGTGAAAGAGCAAAGAGTCAAGACTTACACATTTGATGCTAACTTGAGTTTTGATGAAGACAATGGACATACAAGTAAGCTTGAAGATCGTACAACAAACAACGGGCTGAAGACTCAAGGGTTACATCTATATACTTAGGGCGTTGTAAGTTTTACTTTTATTAGAAGTCTTAAGATGATTGCCTTAGATCGAGTGTAGGTTAGGTAAACCTAGGTGGAGTCTCACAAGAGCTTTAATATAAACAAGATTAAAATTGAGACATCACAGGTAGATATCATATGATAAGTAAGCTCATGCATCTACATACATAGTCTTATGCATTAAAGGTATCGTATTTGATTATGTATTGTGTAAAATCGATTATCAAAATTAAAGTAACTAACCAATATGATGATGTTGGTGTGTTAATCGATTAAGTCACTGTATAATCAATTAAGATGTAACCGAAAACCAACTTTTAACAATTTGTTAATCGATTAAGGGGATGAATAATCGATTAATAGTAGTATTAATGTGTTTGGTATAAATGCTGGTATTCTGGCCCATGTGACATAACATTATATTATGCATAATTTTGTATAATCTTGCATAACTAGAAGATCTTTAAATATATAGTTTCATATAGATTGCATTAGAAAAGTTTAGAGAATAAGGACATGTTGAATAGGGCTTAGACATTCAAATTGTTGCATGCATCTCTAGAGCTTTTCATGCATTACACTCATTCTTGTGTTTCTTGATTTGTTTTAAAGTGAAAGTGAGAAAAATATGTTTTCTGGAAATTGTGAATTTTTTTGTGTGAAAACCTTTGCATAATTTTCTCATATAAAATAGGTTCCTGTTTTATATCCGAGTATTTAGTACTCGAGAAAACTCAAAATCTGTATCGAGCAAGGAAAGTGATCTCTTGGTGAGTAACTTCACTTCAAGAAGAGATCGTGTTATTCTTCAAGGAGACTAGGAGGTCTTGGTATGAGCGATACCAGGCTGAGGCTTAATCGCGAAAAGGTAGGTTATCTTAGTAGGCGAGATTGAGAGGACAAATCGAGGTTGTCAAGCTTGTAGAGTGTAAGAAAGTAGCGTCTTGGTTTTTTCGTTTATTAGAAGTTTGTGTGCATCAAACATTTTCAACAGTGAAGAATAAAAATCTCCCGAGATCATAAAGGGAGGTCAGGATGTAGTTTGCATTGGATCGCAAACGAACCAGGCTAAAAATTCCTTGTGCACAATTTTCTAACCCTAATCTCTACTTTTGTGCTTTATATTATTGTTAATTGATTGATTCTGTGTTACCTGTTATAGCATGAGGCTGCTAATCGTGCTAGTGTAGACTTAAGACCTGAATGACCAAAAGAAGGAGCAACATGAAACTCTGTTATGAGTGATTGTCGAAGCTAGAGGATGTCAAGTATGAAAATCTTTTGTTCATAAAATAGTTGTCCATTAGATAAGTGAGTTTTATTCTTCATTGACTAATCTGTTTCACTTTTGTTAACAAATTACATGCCTTTTGGGGATAGATAACATGCTCGTAACTGAGCAAGGATGGTTGGAAGTGGTGAAGTCAAAGAAGAGAAAACTGATACCTCCTTAGAATGCATGCGGAACAAAGCATCTACCACTCTTTTTGAGGAACATGTTCTATATTTGATATCATATTGAAAACCAATCAATTTGGTCTCCTATTTTTTCTTTTCGGGTGTGTGTAACCCTTGTGTCATTAAGTTTTTGAGACTTTGCTAGTCTGTTAATATTTTGATTGGTCTTCTGATTAAATACTGACGCCACTTTTTGATTGCTTTTGTGACACCATACATCTCTCGGATATATGCGGAAGCATGCAACATGTGGACCAACATTTTCTTGGTAAAAAGGCCAATAAGTGTCCTTCCTGGGACAGAACGACACCAATTGCTACCGAGGATGCATCGGTCTCCATATCAAATTCAATGTTGAAGTCAGGCAGACGTATGATTGGAGTTTTAGTCATTTTTGTTTGTAAATTTGTAAAGGCCTGCTAAGCCTCTAGTGACCATGTAAAATTGTGATGTTTATGTAGATTTGTGAGAGGAGCAGCGAGTGAGGCGTAGTGTTTAACAAATTTTCTTAAAATCCAGTAAGACCTAAAAATCCTCGGAGAGCCATGAGAGAATGAGGTAGTGGTCAGTCCACTATCACCTGAATCTTATCAGGATCAGGTTACACATCGACAGAAGAAATAATGTGGCCTAAATAACCAACCGAATCAACTCCAAAGTTGCACTTAGATAACTTCACATAAAAATGTTGGGAAGATAATAACTCCAACACAATTGATGGATGAAGTAAATGATCAGTAAGGTTAGTATTATAGACCAAAATATCATTAAAGAAAACCAATACAAATTGTCGTAAGTGTGGCCTGAGCAAATCATTCATGGCTGCCTGAAAATGTGGAAGATGTATTAGTAAGCCCAAATAGCATCACTAAAAATTTATAATGTCCATCAAAGGTGCAGAATGTCGTCTTATGAGTATTCCCTGGATGTACTCAAATCTGATGGTACACTTCACTTGCCACGAATGCGGGAAGGTTGGACATATGAGGCTAAAATGTCCGACCTACCTCAAAAAGGTTGAGTCTGAGAAGAGCACTCCTCGAGACATTAAATCAACGAGACCATACATCGTATGAGATGGTCCCGAGGAGGAATCAACATCGAGCACATTTGATAAAGAGGAGTCTACGAAACTATACTCAATGGTCAGGATGGTGCGAATGAGGTATATTCTGACACTTCATCTTCTTCTGATGATTCCCCTACATATAATGAATTGTATAATGCATTTGTTGAACTACATGAGAAATTGAAAAAGCTTGATATGATTATCGTAGATAGAAAATGGGTAATCATATTGCATGAACAACAAATTATTAAAATGAAAAAAGAGTTAGATGAACTAAAATTGGAAAATGAAACTCTTGATTTAATCTACTCTTGAAGCTCATGTGATTGCTCTAAAACTAACTTATGTCAAACTGCTATATGCGATACTTGCGAAAATTTGCGAACTGAGAATTCAAATTTAAAAGAAAAACTCACAAAGCTCACATTAAATAGATTTAACCTAGACACGTTACTTGCTGAATCAAGAAATGCTGGTAACTATATGGGAATAGGATATAAAGCCCCACATAATAAGAAAAGGCCATATAGGAGACATATAGTCCATACTCATAAAAAGTCACATATTCGCATGCCTACATGTTTCTATTGCGGCACTCATTGCCATACCTCCATTGCATGTTATATTAGAATGTATGGTGTGTATAATGGTACATATGTTTGGGTGAAAAGGGGACAATGTCCTTTGGTTACTAACAAAATGGGACCCAAAATAGTTTGGGGACCCAATATAGTTTGGGTACCCAAACAAGCGAAGTAAACTGTTTTGCAGGTATGCCTTCAGACACAAGGACAAAACTCATATATGGATATTGGTTGTTCGAGGCATATGATGAGTGATCAATCAAAGGGTCTTGATTTGTCACTCAAGGATAAAGTAAATTAAGTAAAGCACTTAGAGTTTTTAATAAATAGACCATGATTGTAGAAGAATCTATTCATGTTCATTTTGACGAATCTTCTCCAAAAGAGAAGAGAAAGGTTTTGTCTGATGATGTTTCAGGTGCTTTAAAAGAAGCATATACTAAGGACTTGAAAAAAGACAAAGAAGCTCAGGATGATCAATAAGTCAGCGATGATCATCAGGACTTGCCGAGGATGTGTAAAACTAAGAAAGACCATCCACTTGATAAAGTAATAGGTGATATTTCTACAGGGGTGGTAACCCGTAATTCATTGCATAATTTTTTTAACTTCACAGCTTTTGTATCTCAAATAGAACCTAAGACCATAGATGAGACCATAGAGTATGAGCATCGAGGTATAGCTATGCAAGAAGAGATAAATCAGTTTTTGAACATAATAATGTGTTGGACTTGGTCCCCAAACCAAAAGTCCATACAATAATTGGCACCAAATGGGTCTTTAGAAACAAACTTGATGAATCTGGCTTAATAACACGAAACAAAGAATACCTTGTGGGCAAGGGATACAACCAAGAGGAAGGTATCGATTACGATGAAACCTACCCCCATGTTGCGAGGTTAGAGGCCATTAGGATGCTATTGGCATTTGAATCGATCATGAATTCTAAATTGTTCCAAATGGATGTCAAGAGTGCTTTCTTGAATGGATTCATTCAAGAAGAGGTTTAGGTTGAGCGACCGCCCGACTTTGAAAACTATAAATTCCTGAACCATGTCTATAAACTCAAAAAGGCACTTTATGGCCTAAAGCAAGCTCCTCAAGCTTGATATGATAGACTGGGTACTTTTCTTTTAGAAAGGGGTTTGTAAGGGGAAAAGTCGACGCAACGCTCTTTATCCAAAAATAGGGTAATCATGTTTTATTAGTTCAAATATATGTTAATGATATTATCTTTGGAGCTACTAATGACCTCATGTGCAAGGAGTTTTCTGATTTGATGCATGGTGAATTTGAAATGTCAATGATGAGAGAGCTTACCTTCTTCCTTGGATTACAAGTTAAGCAAATGAAGAGTGACATATTTGTCCACCATTCGAAATATTGAAAAGAGTTGCTTCACAAGTTTGAGATGGAAAAGTGCAAAGAAGCATCCACTCCTATGGCACCCTCATGCTACTTAGACAAAGATGAAAAAGGAAAAGCGGTAGAGGTAACTAAATATCGTGGCATGATAGGCTCTCTATTATATTTAACTGTGAGTCGCCCTGATAAAATGTTTAGCGTTTGCATGTGTGCAAGATATCAATCTATGCCTAAAGAATCACACTTTGGTTATGTTAAACGAATCATGAGATATTTAAAGGGAATCCTTAATATGGGATTATAGTATCATAGGGATGTGTCACTATCCTTGGTAGGATATTCCGATTCTTATTTCTCATGAAGACACACCTAACAACAACTAGGATTTTTCCCAAAACCTATTCTCTATCAATAGCGATAACAATCACACCAAGAGAACATGTTGTTGCCTTGTCTAACAATTTTTTCAAGTTATGTGTGCACCTCAATGTGCAGATTTAAACACTCTTCCAGAATCTAAGAACCCTTCTAAAGATCTCACAATTACAGAACAAAAAATGTGAGATGCAAGGTTTCTTTTTAACAAAAGATTCAACGATTAAGCACAACGAGTATCTTTTTAAAGATTCACCCTTTTCTCTTTTTCAAAAGAACACTTTTGAAAATCTCTCTAAAGATATGAAAGTGAAAGAGCTTAAGATTTTTTGAACAATGTATAATCTATTTTTCCTATGTGTTCTAACTCTATGAATCAATGTTCATCTATATTATGAAGCAATATGAAAACATGGGTTAATATACCATTATGTTTTTAACTATAATTAACGATTATACCTTAAACTTAATTGATTAACGGGTTCTTGAAAATACCATAAAACAGAAATAGTAACAACCCTTAATCGATTAAACACATACTTAATCAATCAATTGGTTCCCAAGAATTCAATGCTTAATTGATTAAAATATCTCTTCATCGATTAATGGTTTTCCAAAAAGATATTTCAATGATGTATGAACCTCCTACGTGATTTATAAAAGAATGATGCATGCTTTTGAATGATGTATGATTTAAAAACTCTTTTTAAATGCATTTAAAACATGATCGTGTATGTATGCATGTGCATGTAAATCATTTATGTATGTAAATCTCATTTTAGTTTTGATTGATTTTAGGTTGTGAGACTTTCATTGAGGTTCATCCTAGCCTAGACTCTTATTAAGCAAACATCCTAAGACCTAATAAAGATATAAAATACTTAACCTCTAGATCTTCTTGAATGTTTTGTCTTGTATGAACTCGAGTCTTGACTATATTGTTGACTTTGTTGTTTTGTTGATTTGCTCATCTCTTAAAACTTGTCCTTTGATCATTAATCTTTATTTTTTATCCTTGTCTTTATCAAACTCTGTCTTTCATCAACCTTTGTCTTTCATCAACCTTTGTCTTCATCAAAATATATGTGATGTATGCTTGCATACACAATCTTGCTCATTCATGCATGCTTGCATCTTCACTCATTTGTTTAAAAAAATCATCTAGCCAAGCTAGTCTAACAGAATTTCTTTTAGTTTTACCATCAACAACTTGGGCACTATCGCAATTCACCATCTACTTAACCCGAATTTATTGCAAAATCAATTGTTCATTGAGATTTTAGGGTTTGTCAATAGCCATGAATAGTTTAGACTTAGGGTTTGAAGTTTGCCAATCAATTTTGGTATATTGGTTTTATTTTCTATAAGGTTTAGTCCTATTCTTTTATACATGCTTTTAAATGGGTCAACTTATAAGATAATCTTATTAGAGAATAAAATATCATATTAGAAGATAAATTTTCTTATATGACATATGTTATAATTTTAGTAATCGAGAGAGATAATTTATCTCCTTATATGAGGAGATACTTTATTGTCATCTTATCATATGCTTTTACATGTGATGAACTTTATTGGTTAGGGAGAAAAACCTAATCATTGATAGGGTTTTAAAAAATAGCCCAGTGCTAGGTCCACTAATTGGATATTTTGACTAACATGTCAAGGGTGACATTATACATAAAATAGTATAAGTAATTCTCACACAATGTTGTCATCAGTGAACTCCTAAGAAATAATCAAGAAATTATTTTATCATTTGATGGTTATTTTTGTAGTTAAATCATATTCTATCCATTCCTTTCTTCTTGAAAATTTAAAATAATTAGACAAAATGGTGATAAAATTCACTCTGGCAGTTTAAGGGAGACAATGCTTGAAATTATTCTTAAAAATGATATTATCCAAAAGGTTAGCTTCACACATAAATATGTATATGAGAATTAATTAATTTAATTGAACTACTCATAACTTCTAGATCTGATATTGAATTCAGAATTTCAATTTCCTGCCCAGATGAATCATATTTTGGGTTTCTAAGGATTGATGAATAATAAGATGCTTGAAAAATAATGGTTAATACATTTTGATAATGTAAAGAATCTTTAACCTCAACGATTTTTTTCTCATTAATTAATGATTTATTAGTATATTATAAATTGTAGCATATCTTTAGCTAAACTTGTTATTCTATGCTCATGATAATTTCAGAACTATTTAATACGTTTACCCTATCACTATGGTCATGATAATTAATAACTTTTATGACCAAGGATAATATCAAATAGAAAGATGATGGGAAATTAAAGGCCAAAATAGAGTATTTAGATATTGAAACATGATCTTCCGAGTGTTGTTAATATCGTACCGGTTATCAAACCATAGCGGTGAAGTTAGATATACATATAAAATATATTAACATTAACATTAAAAAGTCAATAAAAAACCAATAATTTTTTATTAAAAAATTAATTTTAAATAAAAATCGGCCGGTTTGACTAGTATAGTTCAATTGAAAATCGACCGGTATAGTTAGTGAACCGTGCCAGTATTGAGACCGATTTACTAGTTGAACCGGCTGACACGAACTAGTTTTTACAACTATGATCTGTTCCATATAGACCAATTCCAAAAATACAAATTATCAATATATAAAGAAAGATGATTTAAAAAAATGGATCTCTATGGTCTATACTTTTAGTGAATTAAATTTTCATAAATAATATAAAAATGTTAGTTTATGTTTTTATAATTTTTTTTAATAAAATGTCAACTTTAAATTGAATTTAGACACCTAAGAGAAATGATCTCCATTCTCAACAAATTTGTTAAGGAAAGCAACGGATGCTGTGTTTGTTGTATCTGCTATGAATTCAAAAAGTGGGAGATATAGATACGGAATGATTAGTATCAATCAAAATGGATGAGATTCTCTAAATGAAAATTATTTAGGTGGATGAGCCTACCATGCAATATCAAGCACATCATAAACTATTCAACTTTTTATGGTAGTGGTACTACCAAATGTTGATAATAAAAAATCCAAGTTTTAATCACTAATTTCGTTTAAAACATAGACATGTTGAAAGTGAATTTTTTTAATTTTAACAACAAAAAATTTCATACACAGTGATTTATAAAAATTTAGAACATATATAAGTAGTTTTTTTATTAACTAATGATATTCCAATTCTATTTTACAAGTAATGATTGAATTTCTTAACTTTATATGATATAATAAAAAAAGTAACTCTTCCATTATAAGATTATCTAACCAATTTAAACAGTGATTACCATTTTATAATGGTGGACACAATTTTTACCAATAGCAGGCTAGAGTTCACCTCATATTCTAATTCAAACACATCTGAGATATTATAGATATGGGTTATAAAACTCGGCTCGAACCAGCAGATCCGACCGATTCAACCGTGAGCTGAACATCTAATCGGTCTAAGCCTCTCATCTAACCAGTTTGAGCCTATCATCTAACTGGCTTATTCAAGGGACATGAACTAGAACATAGTAGAAGATGCAGATCAAATAGTACAAGATGAGCATCACGACATGCCGATTGCATGGAAGACCAAAAACGATCATCCACTAGACAAGGTGATAAGTGACATATCTACAGGGGTGGTAACCCGTAGTTCTTTATGTAATTTCTATAATTTCATTGCATTTGTGTCTCAAATCGAGCCAAAGACCACCGATGAAGCCATCGAGGATGTACACTGGGGTATAGCTATGGAAGAGGAGCTAAACCAGTTTGAGCGTAATAATGTTTGGGACTTGGTTCCTAAACCAAAAGAACATCCAGTGATTGGTACGAGATGAGTCTTTCGTAACAAGCTAGATGAATCTGGCTTGATCATTAGAAATAAGGCTCGCTTAGTGGCCAAAGGCTACCACCGGGAGGAGGGCATCGACTATGATGAGACCTACGCTCCTGTAGCCAGACTTGAGGCCATTAGGATGCTCTTATTCTTCGCATCTATCATGAGCTTTAAACTCTTCCAAATGGATGTTAAGAGCGCATTTTTAAATGGCTATATTCAAGATGAGGTGTATGTAGACCAACCACCAGGGTTTGAAAACTTCAAATACCCGAACCATGTGTATAAACTCAAGAAGGCCCTTTATGGCGTGAAACATGCTCCTAGAGTCTGGTACGATAGATTGAGTTTGTTCCTATTAGAAAAAGGGTTCGAAAGAGGTATAGCCGACACCACTCTCTTTATCCGTAGATTAGATAATCATGTTTTACTTGTTCAAATATATGTTGATGATATAATCTTCGGATCTACTAATGACATCATTTGTAAGGAAATTTCTGACATGATGTAGGGCGAGTTCGAGATGCCGATGATGGGTGAGCTGACCTTCTTCCTTAGGCTTCAGATTAAACAAATGGAAAGTGGCATCTTCATTCATCAATCGAAATATTGCAAGGAATTACTAAAGAAATTTGATATGGAGCAATGTAAAGATGCATCTACTCCTATGGCGTCCTCATGCTATCTAGATAAAGATGAAAAGGGAAAAGCTATCGAGGTAACAAAATATCGTGGGATTATCGACTCTTTATTATATTTGACTGCAAGCGGCCCCAATATTATGTTTAGTGTTTGTATGTGTGTTAGATTTCAAGCTTTGCCTAAAGATTCACATTATAATGTTGTTAAATGCATCATGAGGTATTTAAAAGGAACAATAAATATGGGATTATGGTATTCTAGGGATGCCTCTTTATCCTTGGTAGGTTACTCTGATTCCGACTTCGCTGGGTGTAAGTTGGATTGAAAGAGTACTAGTGGGACTTGCCATTTATTAGGAAGTTCCTTAGTGGCATGGCACATTAAAAAGCAAGCATACGTTGCTTTGTCCACTGTAGAAGCGGAATACATTGCCGCTGGTGTGTGTTGCGCTCAAATCCTTTGGATGAAGCAGCAACTTAAGGACTTTGGGCTTAAAGTAGAAAAATCCCCATTAAGTGTGATAATACGTGTGCCATCAACCTTTCCAAGAATCTCATTTTGCATTCGAGAACCAAGTATATAGAAATAAGGCATCATTTTTTACGTGATCATGTGCAAAAAGGCGATTGTGTTATTGCCTTACATGATTATTTCCCTTGTAAGCTACAAAATGAAAATATGTTGAATGCTAGTTATTCCTATATGATCCATGATTCTATAAATAAGCTCTATGTATATATGTGACTTCTCAATATTGCATTCTAAAAGTTAGAAATCTTTGCATGCTTTTAAAGCATCCAAAACGCTCTTGATTTTGTAAATCTGATGTTATTTAATCAATTAAGGCCTTATTTTCATCGATTACCTGAGTGCAATTTTTTTAAAACCTGTTATTTTTAAATCAGATTAATCGATTAACGACACCATTTAAATAGAAACATAAGTGTTTCTAGGCATTTTTCAAAACCTCCCTCATCCATTTTTCTCTCAAATAAGAGAGGAACAAGTTCAATATCAATCCTAAACTTTAACCTAGCCTAAAACTGAATACTCCAACCCCATTCGACTCCATAAACCTTCTTCTCCATCATTGATTTCCAAGAAATCCGTTTACCCTCAATTCCAAACCCTAAGATAGGTTTTCCGTGAATCCTTACTTAAGCCTCCAAATCAACTCAGATTTTCAGCTACAAATGGAAAGAGGTCATGCAAAAAGGATTAAGACAACCGCTCAACTTCCACCACGTGCTCCAAAATTCGTATCTTTGAATCAACAAGTAAGGAAGGACCGTGGAGACCCATATTACTATTTCATTTTGAAAGAGACTCGGTTGCTCAAGTTTCAAGGAAGAAAGCCTACATACATAAGGTATGCCAATTTGACTTGCTTAGCGGAACAAAACTTCGATTTTCTACATAAAATGCAAGCACAAGGGATTGTCCCCTTTTTGGAATTGATAAGTAACATTTACCATGCTCTAGTAGGGATGGCAATAAAAACCGAACCCGTGGGTACCCGCCCGAACCGAACCCGAATTTAACGGGGAAAACCCGATGTGATTGGGTTCGGGTTCGGGTTCGGGTTTTACCCGGGTTTAAATTTCGGGTTCGGGTTTGGTATAGCAAAGACCCTAACCCGAACCCGCCCCGAAGTAAGGTAATTCAATTTAAAATTGAAATTTCTATCATTTGTCAATTGTTTTTAATTTCTAATGTTACTTTATATACTATTAGATCTTCAAACATAAAAGAAATGAAATAATACAAGAGAAAATAGAAATGTTAGAGTAAAATTACACGAAAATAATATCATATTTTCCTTAATACTTTATCATTTTCGGGTTTTTTTCGGGTTCGGGTTACCCGAAACCCGACGGGTTCGGGGATGGTATTTTTATTTTCAACCCCGTTGAGTTTGGGTTCGGGTTCGGGTTTTGAATTTCGGGTTCGGGTTTGGGTATGTGCAAACCCGACCCCGACCCGCCCCGTTGCCATTCCTATGCTCTAGTTAGGGAATATTATGTTAGGTATCAGTGGCTAAAATACACCTAGAAGGGGGGCTGAATAGGTGTAGCGGTCAAAGTATCCGCTTTTCGCAAACAACTTATAATGCTGAAAAACCCCAGTTTAATCGATTAACACATAAAGAATAATCGATTAACTACAACTTTTTAATCGATTAAAACAGCTTAGATCGCACAAACAATTTCAGTTTCTTGTACGACAAGCAACTGAGATCGAAGCAAATATACAGAGCTAACAAATATATCAGAGTTACAACAGTACAGTATAGAAACAGATTATTACAGCTAATACAACAGTACAGTATAGAAACAGATTATTACATCTAATACAACTATACAAAGTAATCGATTAAAGCAAT
>NC_032013.1:13675692-13687878 GCF_001865875.1 Lupinus angustifolius | reverse complement strand
GCTCAAATTAAAACAATTAACACCTTACTCTATAACTCTAACACATGTCTCCTATAAAATGATAATGAATGAGTTCAAAACAGATTTTATAGAATATGAAATCTTTCCAAAAACATCAAGAAATGCATGAACATATGAGATGAAATGATGAGAAACTAAACATGTAATGTCTCTCAATCCTAAAGCATAGAATTCTCTATTCTCTAATCTCACAAGTGCAATTTCATGTAGATGCAATAATTAACACGAAAAATATGCTCTAACTCTCTTAAAATCTAACATGCAAGAATGAGCTTGAGTTCTGAAAACGCAGTTTATAAAGAAACCATTCTGCAGCCCAGTTAATCGATTAAATTCTTGGTTAATCGATTAACGAGATACAAAATTGTAACTGATTCGGTTTTCCAAGTTTTGTGTTCCAACTGCTTTTCAAAAACTTACGTTAATCGATTAAAACTCACCTTAATCGATTAACTACATATTTCTATGTATATTTTTAAATTGCAATAATCAAATACGTTATGCACATAACTTATACATGTTTAACACTAAGTTTATGCCTAGGATGCACAAATAACATGTATATATATGATGCATGAACATATTATGAATGTCATATCTCAAAGTAAAATGATTTAATGTATTATGTATATGAGACATGTATTGAGTTTACCTAAGCCTTAGACTCAACCTAAACTAATTACTAGTCTAAGTCTAATACCAATCTTGAGGCTTAAGCACGTTGATTTGTTGATGATCTTCAAGCTCTTATTGAAACTCAAATTGCCCTCATCAAAACACATAGTGGGCAAGCTTTCCAAAGTGCTCCTCTTGACATGCACACTTTCATATTATGCTGATTTTAGATACAAGGATGGGAAGTATTGGTTTATGATAACTGGAAAATTATTTGAGCTGAATGATGACATATTCATGAATGTGGGTGGATTATCGAGTAATGGTTCTAGTTTAGGAGATTGTGATTTGGTAAACAACGCTTTTGATGTTGCTGATGTGTATAAGTCGTGTTTGAGGAGACCTCAATTATATGTTCAAGGTGAATTGAAAAAAGCTGGGTCATTGTCCGTAGAGAATAGGCTCCTGCACTATCTAATTGCATACATACTGATTCAAAGGAATACAAATCATGCACAACCTACCGTGAATGATTTGAGGTTTATGTACGCGGTCAAGGAAAATGTGATGATTAATTGGCCTGAAGAGATCCTGAAGGTCATGTATAGTGTCTCTACATCGCAACTGAAGTTGCTTCCCTACAATATTTTCATCTTGTGCATTATTGATTATTTGCATATTGATGTTTCCGATACTATTATAGTGGAATATTCTGATAAAGATCATTTGATTGGTGAAAGTTTGATTCACAAGATGGGCATCTACAAGTATGTCATTTGACAATACTAGGAGGATTTCAACATTGTGAACCTCGACCCATCTGGTGAGGATGATCAAGATGAAACACATGAGCCAAATGCTATAACTCAGGGAGAGTCTTCTAGAAATGCAACAAAAGAACAAGTCCTTGGACAAGCTGACTTAGATGCTATGGAACAGCGTCTTAACAACATGATGTATCTTCATTTTCTGTCTTTAAAGGATACATATCATGCTGATCTGGAGAACTTTGAAGAGCGTCAGAATGCCTACATAGATACTCATTATCAATCCTTGAGGAACTTCGTTCAGACAACTGCAGATTCACAAAGCAAGAGGTTGTGTGTCGAGTTCAACAAGTTGAGAACCCTCATCAAGGGTGGTGGTGGCACGATCGTTCTTGGCGATAAAAATCCTCCATCTCATCCTTAGGAGACCTTAGATCCTTAGGTTTATCCTTCCTAGTTTATGGATTATGTTGATCCTTGCTAAACTACTTCTATTTTACTAAACTTGTGTTGGTATTATGCTTAAATTCTATCTTGCTGTATGCATTTGGAAGTAATGCGTTAATGTTTTCAAATTGTCTATTTCATGCTTAATGGTTAATTATGTCGTAAATAGTATGGATTTATGTTTAATGAATCTTGTCCAAGTTTGGTGTATGTACCCTTATTGATTGATTAAGCCTGTTGTTTACTGTTCATTTATATCACTACTTAATCATTCCATGCTTAATTTGAATTAACATAATCTTTCATGTCATTAAATCAATTCTGTTGTTGTTTACTGTCAATTTAATCGATTATGCTCTGGTTTTAATCGATTAAATCCTTAGATACTTAATTAAATACCAATTCCTTGGATATTTAACCAATTATCTAGCATTAAGTTCAATGTAAAATCAATTCCTAAATTACTGTCTATTCCTAGAGCAGTGATGTAGCAAGGAAGATAATCCATATTCGATACCAAGTTTAACTTCCCAGTTCAACTTGGATCCAAGATCATGAATTTAGTAGCAAAGTAAATTCATGCATTAAACACGGGATAAACTTCCCAAAATCAAATAACTAAAATGCATTAAAGAATTGAATTCAGGAGTACAAAAGTTAGAATATTACATTTCAATCCCAACACTGAAGATCTAGCCAAACTTTGTTGCCATTACAACACTCATATTATGAGAATTACAAGAAATTATCGATCTAAAGTCGTTCCCACAACTTCTCTCTTACTCCTAGTGTTTATCTCTCTAAATTTCGTGACAAGCTTGGTAGAATGATGGTAGAACCCCCCTTTTCAGTCTATAACCGCCTATATCTATTCCAACTCCTGGTCTCTCTCTCAAGCTAGAGATTCTCGCTTGAGCGAGAGAGATAACCATTTTCCATCGTGAAAAGCTCGCTTGGGCGAGCCTCCCTCACTTGGGTGAGGGCCAAGCTGAGAATTAGCCATTTGTCGCTTGAGCGACCAAGCGAGGGACTTTCTTCTTGCTTGGGCGACGCTGTGGCTTAGGTGAGGGGTGCAATGTTCAGAAACTCCAAGCTTCTCCTTTATCTCATCTTTTTCATACTTTTTATTTTGTAATTGACATAAACATATGTAACTTCCTAAACAAGATAAAATTAGACTAAGTTGTTAGGAGTTGTACACAATTTGTATCCTTACCACACACTAAGTGCCCCAAATTCATATACATTTCATTCACAAATTGACACTTAACAAACTCCCCCAACCTAGAATCTTGCTTGTTCTCAAGCAAAGTAACCAAGTTCAATTGAATTCAGAGGACTTGGTGATTTTTCAAAAAGTTTTCATCCAATTATGGTAACATGCAAATTCATTCACTTACTTTTCACATAAACATGTTTCATGATCAGTCATAATGATCTAAGTTCCAACTGATATAGAATATACATGCAGTTTAATTTCAAACAGAGTAACTACTCAATTCAATCAAAAGAACTCTCTCATGCTCACAGGTTAAGTGTTTCACTCGCATCTTTGCTAGATTCAAACAATTTGACTTTGCCCTTCATTTCAATCAAGCCATATACACAAGTTCAACCGTGGATCTTAATGAGGTCTGGCTACAAATAAACTTGGTTTTTATGGGATACAAAGGAGGAGATTGACCATTAGTGCATATCCATGTTTCCCTCACTTATTTACTTTGAATTTCACTCCCAAATTTCCTTATACGACATTCTCATTTATTATACTACTAACCACATTCTCACTTATTTACTTTGGCATGATTTATTTTTTTCTTTGATTTTATTTCATTTCCTCATGCTTATCAATCAGACATAAGTGAAGAAGGAGAATTTTTTTTCTTCGATTTTGCTTTCCAACTTAGGTACAATATTCGCAATTTCATTGCCCAATATAACAAAAACCATATGCATTGATGATCATTCTTCATAGGTATGGGGATTGATGTATTTCAATTTGGCTTGGGTGCATGATTTTCGGACAAAAAATTACAGCTCAAATGGGCTACAAAAATTGGATTCATAATTCAAATGGGTTAGCTTTCTAGTTGTAGCTTATCTATCCTAGACAAGGCCTTAGTCATATCCATGTTATTTCATGCTTAATGGCAACCAAAAATCAGGCAAAGCTAACTGATGAAATCCAGCAAAGTCACTCATCTGTGTTTGGGTGCACTCTTTCTCACCAAGTTTTAGGCCATATTCCTTTGATCAAACTGTTCATTATTCAACCTATTTAGTATGTGTTTGAATCAACATTCTAATCCTGAAAGCAGTGGAAATCAGAATCCTAATCATTTTCAATCATAGGTTTTTCTTTTCTTTCTTTTTTCATTTTGTTTTTAACATGATGACACAATTGGATTAAACAAACACATTTTCAATTTACCAGATCAAATTTCTTTAAACTTAAACAAAGTTTCTGAACTTGCTACAAACAAGACTAGCACATATTACATCTAACCTACAACCTAAACAAGCAACTACAACTTGGAATTAAAATACAAAATTTAAACAGAAAAACCCGACGCTTCAGTTATAGCATCTCTTACTCTTCCTCTTCAACATTATCTTCATCTCCTGCAGCACCAGTCCAGTAGAAGTAGATGCGCTTACCTCCAATGGGAATGTAGGCCTGACTCCAGACCATGGGAAACTGTTAGTAAACTCTTTAGGGCTCATCCAGAATTGGTTGCCTAGACAGTAAAGTTGGTTGGCTGCATACAAACCCTGTTGTTGGTGCATCTGTCTTTGCATCAGCATATCATTCTAGAACTCTACATGCTCTATGTGAAGTGTAAGTGGATCAAATTTCTGCTCTAGTGTGAAGGTCTGATGTTGATGATGGGGTGGTTGTTGGTGTGGGGATGAGTGTGTCTGACCCTGATTCTGCCTCACAATTGCTTCCTCTTTACAGTTTTGTTGGATATAATGTTCAGTAATTGACAGATTAATCTTCTCAGTCAGGTTGACCCTGACTCGCTGTTGAGCATGTAGTGTAGTGATCAATGAAGGGAAACCTATGGTACCCTTCTTACCGCCCTTTGCAGTAGTTTTGTAGATCTTAGTGGCAATAATTTCAACAACATCAATCTTCTTTCCTTTCAGAATACTAAAAAATGAGGTGACAGTCACTCAGGGGCAAGGAAGACATATGATTGTTTGGAATGACATTGTGCAGTAGAAAGTTCATCCAGATCTGTGCTAGAGTAGTCATGTGCTTCCGTATATTCGCAGTGGTAACCATCACTGTTGGTGTTGTATAACCTCCCCGGAATGCATAGAAGTGCAGTCGTGGTGTCATTTTGAAACCCTCCGTTGTAGTCAAACAGTGTGTCGTGATAGTCATCTGCCTCAATCCGGCTGTCATCAAGGCATTTAACAGGCCATTGATAGAATCCTTGTCATACCTGATTTTTGTGCCTCGAACCCAGGACTTATGTGCAAATTTTTCTCCACCCTTCTCCAATGGGTAGGCGTTAGCATAAAATTATCTGATCATCTATCATTTGGATATGCTAACGTCCACCATCCTAGCAGCGGGCCAGTAAACTTCAGGTACTCATTTGGTTGCAGATGGACCCGCCTCCCTTCTATAAACATCCAGTGGAGGAGGATCAGAAACCTCTCCTCCTTTTGCTTGGAGGTGAACTTCAGTCCGTCAAAGGATGGAGCTGAAGTGGACCCGCCCTTTGATTTCTTGTGAGGAGGGGGATCTTTATGTGCCACTGTCTTCCTTCTTCTGTAATGAGCAGATAAAATCCAACACATCAATGACAAGATACAACACATGCATTTTAATCCTAGAAATCTTGGGGACATGACATTGACATTCATTCGGTCCCACACTACACCACTATACTTTATTCAACTCAAGAACACATGAATGTACCAATTTCATTGATTTTCAAACTTGAACTTAGAACCCTAGGTTCCATTTTGGTACACTCGTGGCATTTCAACAATAACTCACATAATGAATGTAAAGCATGATAATGAAGTGTTCTAACACCCTAATCAATCCTAAATGTGCCTAAATCACAAATGAGTATGACATTTAACATAGGAAAAGAGGGTGAACACAACCATATCTAGAGTGTACTTAGATGATGAGTGATGAAGCTTGAGTGAGTGAGTGCAAGATGAAGTTGATTTGGAGCTCTTGGAGGAGATTTTCGTCTCCTTTTGTTCTGAATTTGAAAGGGGGGAATGAAGGGTTTGAACCCTAATCCCTTTTTTTAAAAACTGAGCTCGTGCCCTCTTGCTTGAGTGAGAGAATCATAACGTTTTTGGACCTAATACCCTCACTTGGGCGAGACAAGGACATCGAGTTATGGTCTATTTGTCGCTTGGGCGAGGAATCCTCGCTTGAGTAAAAAACTCAAGATTTTGGTACCTGATATCCTCGCGTGGACAAGGATCACACAGAGAGTTGCCCTTGAATTGTCGCTCAAGTGAGACTCTCTCGCCTGGGTGAGAATCTCAAGATTGAAAAGTCCCCATTTGTCGCCTGAGCGACTATACCTCGCCTGGGCGAGGATACCCCACTTAGCATACTTTTTTTTAACACAACATAAAATACAACTAGAAAGCAATAAAATTGGATTGCCTTCCAGATAGCGCTTGTGTAACGTCATTAGCTCGATGCCTGTTCTTTTAAGCACTTGACAAGTTGATGATTATGGTGTGTCGCTCGACGTCACCACCCAAGTAAGGTTTCAATCTTTGGCTATTGACTATCCAGCTTCTTTGAGATGTTGGATCTTTTAGCTTGATCGCCCCATGCGATTTGACTTCCTTAACTAGGAAGGGTCCTGACCATTTTGACTTGAGTTTTCCCGGAAATAGTTTCATCCGGGAGTTAAACAACATCCCACTTTGACTTGGCCAAAAATTGTTTTTACAGATCTTTCGGTCGTGGTCCATTTTTACTTTTTCCTTGTAAAACTTGGAGGACTCATATGCAGCGAGTCTCATTTCCTCCAATTGTTGCAACTATAGCTTTATTTTCTCACCAACTGCCTTATAATCCATATTGAAGAACTTCAATGCCCAATATGCTCTATGTTCAAGCTCCACCGGGAGATGACATGTCTTTCCATAAACCAGCTGATAAGGAGATAAACCAGTAGGTTCCTGGAATGTTGTTCTATAAGCCCATAGTGCATCATCTAGTCGGAGAGACCAATCCTTTTTGAGGTTGAGACAATCTTCTTAAGGATTCTTTTGATCTTTCTGTTAGATACCTTCGCTTATCCATTTGTCTGCGGATGGTAAAGAGATGCCACCTTATGTCGGACTCCATAATGTTGAAGGGCCTTCTCAAGTTGAGAATTTCATAAGTGTGATCCTCCATCACTAATAAGAACACGAGGTGTGACAAACCGACTGAATATATATCTCTTCAAGAATTTCACTATGGTTTTGGAATCATCCCTTAGTACAGATATAACTTCAACCCACTTGGACACATCATCCACTGCCACAAGTATGTATAAATATGAGTGTGATGGTGGAAATGGTCCCATGAAGTCCATTCCCCAACAATCAAAAACCTCAATCTCCTTAATATTGGACAACAACATTTCATTTCTCTTAGAGATCACGCCTGATCTCTGACAATTATCACATTGTTGAGCAAAGTGGTGTGCATCCTTGAATACTACAGGCCAATAGAAATCAAATTGGAGGACTTTGGAAGTTGTCCTCTCTCCATTGAAATGTCCTCCATATGGCGAATTGTGACAATGCCATAGGATACTTTTGGCTTCTACTGATGAAACACACCGCCTCAACAATCCATCAGCCCTAATCTTGAAAAGATGAGGGTCATCCCAAACATACTGATGGGAGTCTCTTAAGAATTTCTTCTTTTCATGCCAGTTGAAATCATCAAGGATCACCCCTGCAGCTTTGAAATTGACCATATCAGCAAACCATGGCCTTTCTTGAATCATGAGAAGTTTCTCATCTGGAAACTCCTCCACCACTTCAGCTTCTCTTATTGTCACCTCTTGATTGACCAACTTTGATAGCTGATCTGCCACAAAATTCTCGCTCCATTTCTTGTCTTTGATCACCAAATCAAATTCCTACAATAATAACACCATCACAACAATATTGGTTTTGAATCTGATTTGGTTAGCAAATATTTAATAGCAGCATGATTAGTAAAAATAATGACCTTGGATTCAATCAAGTAAGATCTAAACTTTTCCAAGGCATACACAATTGCTAGCAATTCTTTCTCCGTGGCATAGTTGATTTGTGTCTCATTTAGTACTTTGCTAGCATAATGTATGGCATGGAAAACCTTAGATTTTCTTTGTCCAAGTAATGCCCCGATGCATAATCATTGGCATCACACATTCGTTCAATGCTTAAGTGTCAGTCAGGCGCTACTATGACAGGAGCAAAAATGAGTTTTTGTTTTAGAGTTTCAAAAGCTTTTACACACTCAGCATCAAATTGAAAAACAGTATCTTTGGTAAGTAGATTACTGAGTGGTTTTGCAATTTTAGAAAAGTCCTCTATGAAACGTCTATAAAAACCTGCATGGCCAAGGAAACTTCTGATTCTCTTGACATTGAGTGGTGGTGGAAGCTCCTTGATAACCTCAATTTTTGCTTTGTCAATTTCTATACCACAGGAAGATATCTTGTGTCCCATAACCACTCCCTTAGTCATCATGAAGTGACACTTCTCCCAGTTTAAAACAAAATTGGTTTCAATATATTGCCTCTGTACGATGTCCACATTTTCCAAGCAATAATCAAATGACGACCCAAAAACTGAGAAGTCATCATAAACCCTTCAATACATTGCTCTACCAGATCAGAAAAGATATCTAACGTGCACCTTTGAAATGTGGTTGGTGCATTGCACAGTCCGAATGACATCTTCTTGTATGTGAACATACCAAAAGGACATGTGAAAGCTATATTTTCTTGATCATCTAGGTCCACAGTGATCTGATTGTATCTTGAGTACTCATCCAAAAAGCAATAGAATGCTTGTCAACCTAGCCTCTCAATCATCTAATCCATAAATGATAAAGGGAAATGATCCTTTCGGGTAGCTTGGTTCAACTTCCTGTAATCCAAACACATCCTCCAGCCTGTGATTGTTCTTGTAGGTATCAATTCATTTTTTTTCATTCCTTACCACAGTCATTCCTCCCTTCTTCAAAACCACTTGAACCGGACTCACCCATCTACTATCAGATGTGGGGTAAATCATTCCTACATCCAGAAGTTTCATCACCTCCTTTTTCACCACATATTTCACTATAGGATTGAGAGGCCTTTGAGGTTGAGCAATTGGTTTGTAATCCTACTCCACGTGGATTTTGTGAATGCAGTATGAATGACTAATTTCTTTCAAATCTGACAAAGTCCAACCAATAGCCCCTTCATTTGCCTTCAACATAGTGAGCAATTTTTATTCTTCCTCAATTGATAAAGTGTTGCTGATTACAATTCGCTTATTACCTTCATCTACCAAAAATGCATATTTCAAGTGTGAGGGTAACATTTTTAGTTCCAACTTCAGAGTTTCATAATTTTTAGTGTTTGAAAGCTCCTCAGTTTGGGCCTGCTGAGATGAAACCTCTCAGAATGCATCTAACTCTGCCACACACTTCTCAATACATTTTTCTTCTTCTACATATCTACCCTTAGACTCACCCATCAAGGCTTTCTCCAAAAGACCGTTGTTTGTAAATGTGCATCAATCATGTATAGTTCATCAATAACGTCTACTCTTAAGCAGTGTTGCTTATCCTTCGGATGATTCATGGCTTTAAAGACATTGAAGTTCACCTCTTCATCCTGTACTCTGACCTTCAGCTTGCCATTATCAATATCAATAATCACCCTTGCAGTCTTCATGAAAGCTCTACCCACAATAAGAGGAACCTCTGCATCCTCTTCTATATCCATAATAACAAAATCCACTAGAAACACCAATTGATCTACCTTAACCAAGACATCTTCTCAATGTGGATAATGGCATTAAATTGATGATGGCACCCAAATCGAGTAGTGCATTCCCCACTGATAATTCCCCGATAGTGACTGGTATTGTGAAGCTTCCTAGATCCTTAGTCTTTTCAGGTAAGGATTTTAGAATGATTACACGACACCCAGCTCCCAATGTCACTATCTCTTCAGTAAATTTCCTTTTTCTTGTCAACAAATCCTTCATGAATGTAGCATAAGTATGCATTTGTTCCATAGCCTCCATGAAAGGAATGTTGATCTGAAGGTTCTTGAATATATCCATGAACCTTGTATATTGTTTCTCCTTATCAGTTTTGGAAGGATTTTTGGGATAAGGGATATTCTTCAATTCTAGCAGCTCACATTTCTTCTTCTCGCTCTGCTCACTTTTTTCTCCCTCTATTTGTGTTTTCATTTCCTCACTAGTTAAATATTCTTCCACTAGATTCTCTCTAAACTCTCTCTCTTTCAGTACATCATCCTCTACTATCTCTTTCTCACCAACATTCATACCAATCTCCTTCCCACTCTTGGTACTAATAGCCTTACAATGTTCCTTGAGATTAGTTTGGGTGTTGGCTGAGAACTGTTGGCGATCTGAATGTTGCTCTGCCATTTATTTTTCCAATTGCCCCACCTATGTTTCCAAATTCCTGATATAAGCATCAATATTTTTCTATTTTGTGATTGAAACTTCCATGAATTTCTCCAAAGTATACTCCAATGTGGTTTGTCTTTCATGCTGATCGATGCCGTACCCGATACAAATAATATAACAATTAAAATTGCAGTACTAGGAAGTGACTCCTAGGTTGTTTTCCAAGGATTATCTTTCAAGCAAAGCTTCAAACACCTTATACTCACACACACAAGGGGGTTTTCATTGTTGGATAATATGAACAAAAATCAAATTCAGAAAAAGTAGTTAAGCAATGTAATAAAACGGCTAAATCCTTTTGGTTCGTTTGTTCACAACTCAAGCCTTGGTTTCAAAAGATTATTTTCAGATTCCAACCATTAACTTCCGAATTTGTTGAGAATCAATTAACTAAGCGATAATCAATTCAAAGTTCCATAACCTAAACCTCTAACTAGGCAAAATTAGTATTAGCGTGAAACGATTAACAAATTCACACGAACTAAGCATTCATGCACTAGAGAGAGTAAATCAACTAAGTGAAGATAAACTCAACCAACCAGTTTCTAAGCAATGGAATTAAGCAAACCATATTCAGAAATAAGATAGAAGAAATCAACAATAAAGAAACCGAAAATGCATTAATAACAAAACCTCAAGAGTTGTGATACATTACCAAAGGAACTTAGTCCAAAAATTTAGCCTTCCATGGCAATGGAAGAACAAACCGAAAATGAAAAATGAAGAAGTGAAACCCTAGCAGAGCAAAAAGAGGGAAAACGAAAATGTAGTGTATTTCAAAAATGAGGGGAAAATGAAGTGTGTGTGTGTGTTTGGAGTAGGGAAACCGAATTTAATCCCTCCAACACACATAAAACCGAATTGGGCCTAAACAATGGGCCCAAAGCTAAATTACAATAAAAACATCTCCTAAAATAAAAATACAATCTTCACTTCAACACATATTCTCGACTTCCATAATGACCAAAATGCCATTGGTGCTAAATGTGATATGAAAATGATAATAGATTTAATCAGGCCAAATAATCCCAAATTAACTCATTTTAGGAATATTAGTCCAATAAAGTCTAAAACACTAAACCATGTGAAACAAAGTCAATTAGGCACCAAGAATCATCAATCATGCTAAATTAAGGTTAAGAATATTGTGTAATATATTGCTCATCAAATACCCCTATTACCCCCACACTTGACCTTTTGCACTCATGGGCAAAATCAAGAAATAAGGTTATGCTAACCAATATGCACTAAAGTGAGTCATGCAAGAAGATCACAAAAACTAGAAACCTAAGAAAATCACATACTTCACAATGAAATCTAGGAAATGCAATGAAATGGACAAAATCAGACACATAAGAGTAAAAGAATCAAATCAAGATATCCATGAGCATCATCCAATGAATTCAAGTATGCCAAGAAACCAATCAAACCAAGAGGCGAGTCACAACAGTTATAGAACCTCACAAGATATGCTCTCTAAAGTGTTTACACTCATATGTCTTAGGTTGCAAGTGTTTACACTCAAAGCACTTCATGAAAACAAACACAACCATAGGCTTGATAAGGCTCAAATTCTCACAAGGGACAAGTCTATCACAATTGTTTCAACCTCTTAATTCTGAAAAGCAACTTGACA
>NC_032013.1:13674906-13675592 GCF_001865875.1 Lupinus angustifolius | reverse complement strand
TTGTTCAAGGTAGGCTTATATGGCTAAGTGGCTTATTCAAAAGAAATGCCTAGATCACTTCAATATGTGCATGTGAATATCAAGTATCAACAAGAAACAAGTCAAGTTCTAGAGTGCAAGTAATCAAGAGTGCAATCACACATGAAAGAATATTAGATGGCATACAACAATTCATCCACAATTAAGGCTCAAATTCTTACAAGGGACAAGTCTATCACAATGGTTTCAACCTCTTAATTCTTAAAAGCAAATTGACATACAAAAATGCATGGATTCACATCACAAGTTATCAAGACTTAAGTGAATGAAAGTATGGGAGAAAATCTCCAAACCTAAGCAAAACCTAAAAGTCAAAGAAAGGCATGCATCAACAAAACCTACAACCTACAATAGTCTCCCCCCACACTTAAATTACACATTGTCCCAATGTAGCACAATTAGAAAATCTAGACATACATATCAATCAATAGAATTGGACAAGTTCACTAAAAAGTAGAGAAAAGAAAGGAAAACTCCCTGATTCATGGAGGGAGGAAAGTGGGTTCAACCAATGAGTCCTCCTCCACAAGATCATCCACTAAGGAAGGATTTGTGAGGAAAGGCTTGATGCGATGCCCATTAACCTTGAAGCTCTTATTTGTGGATTCACTTTTGATTTCTACAGCACCATAAGAAAACACATTAGT
>NC_032013.1:13674265-13674806 GCF_001865875.1 Lupinus angustifolius | reverse complement strand
CAAAATCCATAACAACCTGAGCATCATTAGTCCTGGTGGCCTTAGCTTCCACCCATTTAGAAACATAATCAAAAGAAAGTAGAATATATTAAAAGCCAAAAGAAACAGGAAATGGACCCATGAAATCAATACCCCAGACATCAAACACCTCGCAAAACAACATAGGTTGTTGATGCAAATCCTCCACGTATCTTTGAAGATGGTGGGCCAATAAAATCCTCCACGTATCTTTGAAGATGCTCTCTGACACTGCTCACAAGTGCTACAAATCCTCCACGTATCTTTGAAGATGGTGGGCCAATAAAATCTAGAGTCAAGCACCTATCGTTTTGTCCTTTGGATACCAAGACGGCCACCTACTACAGAAGAATGACAAATCTAAAGGACTGACTCAATCTCATGATCTGGAATGCATCTTCTAGTAACCTGGTCAGTACACAATCTCCACAAATAGGGATCATCCCAAACATAATATTTAACATCACTCTTAAGTTTATCATTTTAAGGAAAAATAGATGCAACCAAATAATTTACAATATTG
>NC_032013.1:13653378-13674165 GCF_001865875.1 Lupinus angustifolius | reverse complement strand
CCAAATCAAACTCTTGGAGCAAGAGCATCCATCTAATCAACCTTGGTTTGGAATCAGCTTTCTTCAATAGGAACTTCATAAACAACAATTCTATAAACAAGCAAATAAGACCTAAACTTATCCAGAGCAAATACAATAGTTAAAAGCTCTTTTTTAGTTGTGGTGTAATTTGCTTGTGGAGCATCTAAAGTCCCGAAAGCATAATAAATTTCCCTAGGCAGTTTGTCCACTTTTTGACCAAGGACAGCCCCCAATGCATAATTAGAAGCATCACACCTCAACTCAAAAGGGAATGTCCAATCAGGTGCCTGGATAATAGGAGTGGTGGTCAAGGCTGTCTTGAGGAAATCAAATGCCTCCATACATCTCTCATCAAAATCAAAGACCGCTTCCTTTTGCAACAGGTTGGATAGTGGAAGAGCCTTCTTGCTAAAATCTTTAATGAACCCCCGATAGAAACCTGCATGAACAAGAAAAGAACGAACCTCTCACACACAAGAGGGGTAAGGAAACTGTGAAATAACATCTATCTTGGCAGGGTCTACCCCAATTCCCCTATTTGAGATCATATGCCCCAAAACTATGCCTTGCTCTACCATGAAATGACATTTTTTGTAATTCAGAACAAGGTTAGTTTCGGTGCATTTATGAAGAACTCTATCCAGACTATCCAAACATGCATCAAATGAAGATCCATAAACTTTGAAATCATCCATAATCACATCAATGCAATTCTCTAAAAAATCACTCAAAATGTTCACCATACACCGCTGGAATGTACCAGGGGCGTTGCATAGGCCAAAAGGCATCCTCCAATAGGCAAAAGTGCCAAAGGGGCAAGTGAATATGGTATTCTCCTGATCCTCAAGAGCAATATGGATCTGGAAGTACCTAGAAAAACCATCAACAAAACAGTAATGAGATTTACCTGCTAAGCGCTCAAACATCTGATCAATAAATGGTAAAGCAAAGTGATCCTTTCTTGTTGCTTGGTTGAGTCTCCTATAATCAATGCAGACTCTCCAACTGTTCTGCACTCTCGTAGGAATCAACTCATCTTTCTCATTCCTCACCACTGTAATTCATGTCTTCTTTGGAACCACCTGAACTGGGCTCACCCAATGACTATCAGAAATGGGATATATAATGCTAGCTTGTAAAAGTTTTGTGACCTCTTTCTTCATAACCTCAAGGATGACTAGATTGAGTCTCCTTTGTGGTTGTCTCATTGGTTTAGCTCCATCTTCTAAGAGTATCCTATGCATGCACATAGATAGGCTAATAACAGGAATATCAGATAAGGTCCAACCAATTGCCTTCTTATGCTTCTTCAGCACTTGCAACAACTTCTCCTCTTGATCAGCATCAAGGGAGGTGGAAACAATAACAGGAAGCTTCTCATCATCCATCATCCTCTAAGTAAGCATACTTGAGGTTTTCAGGCAAAGGTTTAAGCTCCAATACAGGTGCCTGCAAAATAGATGGAACCAAAGTACCAAACATAGATTCTGCAGCTTGCACCAGGACAAGTAAATTAGATTGTTCTATAATGTCTGCAACAATAGTGTTAGTGCAATCTGATTCTACAACATTTAGATCAACAGAAATATGCAGAAACTCATCAATACAAGAATTACACATTTCAGAATCAGTGCATGTATGACAAGTGTATGAGTCTATCAATGACATATAATCAAAATTATTAAGGAAATCACAGATATGCTCATTAGTTAACTCATCAAGTAAATCAATATGAAACACGGAATGGTCCTCATATGGATGCTTCATAACATCAAAAATATTAAATCGGACCACAATATCACCAAACTCCATAGATAATGTTCCAGCATGGACATCTATCTTCATTCAGGCTGTTCTAAAAAATGGCCTCCCCAAAATGATAGGAACTGTATTATGGGAGGATCTCTCTTCCATGTCGAGAATATAAAATTAGCTGGAAAAATAAGTTCACCAACCCGAACCAATAAATCCTCTATTAAACCAGCAGGATAGACAATACACATGTTTGCTAATTGAATCACTACCCTAGTGGATTGCATAGATCCAAGTGAAAGAGACATGAAAACAAACATAGGCATAACATTAATCGAAACACCTAGATCTAGCATGGCATTCTCAAATTGGCTATTACCTATTATGCAAGGTACAACAAATGTACCTGGGTCGTTACATTTTTCAAGAATGTGATAAATAGGTTTACCTATTAGTGCGGAAACATTTCTTCCCAAGCTGATCCTCTCATTACCTTTGAGCCTCCTCTTGTGAATGCACAACTCCTTTAGAAATTTTGCATATCTTGGAATTTGTTTGATTGCATCAAGTAAAGGTATGCTTCATCTCTACCTTTCTAAATGTATCCAAGATTTCCTTGTCTACCTCTTCCATCTTCTTAATTTGAATGGATCTTGGAGGAAATGGAAGAGGAATGGAAAATGGTTGTGCAACACTTGTGGAAGGTTCACTAGCAAGAATTTGTTCATTATTGTTCTCAGTCTCTTGTAAAATCGGTTGCTTCATTTTTTATGTAGTTAGATCAACTTCAATCTGTTTGCCTGACCTTAGAGTGATGACACTCACATTATTCGGGTTGACCACAGTTTGGGAGGCAACTTATCAGAAATCTGAGAGTGTAATGTGTTTAATGAAGTAGTCATTTGTCCCATCTGGGTGGTCAAATTCTGAATGGAGGACTCTTGTCTCTAAATGGAAGCTCTGATCTCTTACTGGAATTGCATATTCTACAATGTCATTGGCCTCACCAATTCTTCTAATGAAGGTTCACTAGATGCGGAAGCAAGATTACTATTCACTTGTTGTTGCCTCTGTTGTTGGATTGCAAGAGGCACATATGGTCTATTTTGTGCAGCATTATTATTCTAAAATGGTGGCCCTGGATGAGGCTGTGAAGGATCAGACCATCTAAGATTCAGATAATTCCTCCAACCAGGGTTGTATCTGCTTGATGAAGGATCATAATTCTGTTGCTGTTGTTGAGGTATGTTGTTGTAAATATTTGCAGCATAGGCCCCAGGATGGTCACCAGTTTTGGGCTCGAAGAGAGAATGACAAACATCAGCAAAATGGTCAGTTGCAGTGCAAATGCCACAAACTCGTGCTACAAGTGGAGGTTTATACTGATTCATGGCAAGTTGAGTGACCAAGGTAGCAAGGGAGTCAATTTTTATCTCAACTTTATCTTGTCTTACCGAATCTGTTCCAACATCATGGACACCTCTGACCACTATAGCATCACTACTTCTTGCACTGAATTGTTGAGAGTTGGAAAACATCTTCTCAATTAAACCTATATCCTCAAACGGGATCATATCTCCAAGTGCACCACCACTAGCAGCATCAATGATATTCTGCTCCATGTTGTTCAAACCTTCATAGAAATATTGCAGGAGGATTTGTTTAGAGATCTGATGATGGGGGCAACTTGCACATAGTCTCTTGAATCTCTCCCAATATTCATATAAACCTTCTGCATGTAGTTGTCTGATTCCAGAAATATCCTTTCTGATTGTAGTGGTCCTAGAGACAGGAAAGAATTTTTCATGAAATATTCTCTTCACGTCATCCCAACTAGTAATAGAACAAGGGGCCAAGTAATAAAACCAATCTTTTGAAGTGCCCTCAAGTGAATGTGGTAATGCCTTCAAACATACATGATCTTCTTGGACATCACGAGGCTTCATGGTGGAAGAAATCAACAATAAAGAAGACGAAAATGCATTAATAACAAAACCTCAAGAGTTGTGATACATTACCAAAAGAACTTAGTCTAGGAATTTAGCCTTCCATGGCAATGGAAGAACAAACCGAAAATGAAAAATGAAGAAGAAGTGAAACCCTAGCAGAGCAAAAAGAGGAAAATGTAGTGTATTTCAAAAATGAGGGAAAAATGAAGTGTGTTTGGAGTGGGGAACCCGAATTTAACCCCTCCAACACACATAAAACCGAATTGGGCCTAAACAATGGGCCCAAAGCTAAATTACAATAAAAACAACTCCTAAAATAAAAATACAATTTTCACTTCAACACATATCCTCGACTTCCATAATGCCCAAAATGCCATTGGTGCCAAATGTGATCTGAAAATGGTAATAGATTTAATCAGGCCAAATAATCCCAAATTAATTCATTTTAGGAATATTAGTCTAATAAAGTCTAAAACACTAAACCATGTGAAACAAAGTCAATTAGCCACCAAGAATCATCAATCATGCTAAATTAAGATTATGAATAGTGTGTAATATATTGCTCATCACATGCAATGGTGGGTGTTGACCTTGTTGGAATGGTTGCTAAAATGGTGGTTGTCTGCTTGATGGCCCTGCCTCTTGTCTCCAACCAAAATTCTGGTTCTGATTCTGATTGCCCCTCCAACCCTATGAAAATTGATTATTGAATGCATGGTTGTTGGAGAAATTGTCCTATCTAGGTTGGTCATTGGCATACTGCACTTCTTCCTCCTGATTAACACTTGGCATTGTACAATGACCAATTAAATGGTCACCTCCACAAAATTCACATCTCAGCACTAGTGGACTCGAAGTAGATTGCACAACATGGAGTTGTTGCGGCAACTTTGGCATTTTCTTGGTAAGCGCTTCGATCTACTAAGTCAAAATTTTATTATGTGCTATAATAGCATCAGATGTATTCAGATCAAGCACATCCTTTTTTATATTGTCCTCCGATTGTGTTGTGCTTGCCTATCCGTTGAAGATAGGATAGTTATGATTCTTGTAGCTTGTTCAGCATCCACAATCATCATTGTTCCACCTGCTGTTGCATCTAGTATCATCTTGGTCTCAAGCTTCAATCCTTTGCAGAATATATTAAGCTGATCCACATCCTCAAAACCATGATTGTGGCATTTTCTTAGTAGCATCTAAAAACGCTCCCAAGCTTCATAGAATGCTTCATCTACGCCTTGCCTGAAAATGGATATTTCAAATTTGGCATGCACATAACGAGCTGACGGGAAAAATTGAGTCAAAAACTTTGACTTCAAATCACTCTAACTAGTCAACCTCTGAGTTGGATGGGATTTTAACCATTCCCTAACTTCACACAATAGAGAGAATGAGAACAACATCATGTAGGCAGCTTCCCTTTCAGTATCAATATAGCCCATTGTTGCCACCAATTCACTGAAGTTGTCTAGATGTGCATAAGGATCTTCATAATCCTTCACAAAGAATTGGTGTGCACTAACCAGATTTAGAAATGCTAGCTTAATTTCCATTGTTCTCTGTGTGTGGAATGACAATACTTGAGTAGTGCATCGGGCCTTGATACATTGTATAATCACCCAACGTCCTCCTTGGAGGATATCCGCTCATTATTCCTAGTGGCAGCATTTGCAATCTCCATTTTCTCTAACTGAGGCTCTGAATTTATTAATTGTTTAGAACTACTTTGTGCTTCCTGATTACCTTGATTCCTCTTCTCTTTTGCTTTCTTTCGGTTGCTCTTGGATGACTTCTTGATTTCTGGATTGTACTGTAGTTGTTCTTCGGTAGCCTTACCTCGCAAAAGCATAAATAAGCAAACTACAGCAAGGGAAATTAAAAATAAATATTTACAATACTCAATAAACTTGATATAGAACTAGTATAAATTGCTCATTGCTCCCCGACAACGGCATCAGAAACTTGTTGGATATTTTCGTACGGCAAGTGAACTGTATCGTTCAAGTAACAACTGGTAAATACCGGGATATCGTCCTTAGATAGCAGAGTGGATTTGTATTAATTCCTAAGAGAGTAGATTGACTATGTATTTACAAGATTTGATGTTTATGATCATTTGGGTTTTGAAAATAGTTGTTAAATTGTAAAAGTTAAAGTTAAACTCTGAAATTAAATGAGTTGGGATTGAAGTTCATCTTCTCTTCCCTTTGTAATTAATGCAATTAAATGAGTTGGGATTAAAGTTAAATCCTTGGATTCAATTTCATATAAATTGTGAAGTTACAGATTTTGAGGCACATTTTCTTCTAATCATTTGTATATGTTCCTGGAGTACAAAATCCTTAGATACTTACTACCAATTATTTGGATATTTAACCAATTATCTACCCTTAAGTTCAATGTAAAAGCAATTCCTACATTACTATCCATTTCTAGAGCAGTGATATCGCAAGGAAGATAATCCAGATTCGATACCAAGTTCAACTTCCCAGTTAAACTTGGACCCAAGATCATGAATTCAGTAGCAAATTAAATTCATGCATTAAATACGGGATAAACTTCCCAAAATCAAATAACTAAAATGCATTAAAAAATTGAATCCAGGAGTATAAAAGTTAGAAGATTACATCTTCATCCCAACGCTGAAGATCTAGCCAAATATCCTTGCCATTACAACACTCATCTCATGAGAATTACAATAAATTATCGATCTAAAGTCGTTCCACGAATTCTCTCTTACTTCCTAGTGTTTCTCTCTCTAAATTTCGTGAAAAGCTTGGTAGAATGATGGTAGAACCCCCTTTTCAGTCTGTAACTGCCTATATATGTTCCAACCTGGTCTCTTGCTCAAGCTAGAGATTCTCGCTTGAGCGAGAGAGATAACCATTTTCCATTGTGAACAGCTCGCTTGGGCCTGGCAGAGAATCAGCCCTTTTCCATCTTCATTTGTCGCTTGAGCGACAATACCTCGCTTGGGCGAGAGACTTCCTTTTTGCTTGGGCGAGGCTCCCTCGCTTGGGCGAGGGATTTTCTTCTAGCTTGGGAGAGGCTATGGCTCCGGCGAGGGATGCAGTATTCAGAAACTCCAAGCTTCTCATTTTCTCTTCTTTTTCATACTTTTTATTCTGCAATTGACATAAAGATATGTAAATTCCTAAACAAGATAAAATTATACTAAGTTGTTAGGAGTTGTACACAAATTATTTCCTTACTACATAGTAACTGTCCCAAATTTATATATATTTTATTCACAAATTGACACTTAACAATGAACAAATATTACTTTAACTTCATTTTCTATTCCCTTTGAAAATGATGAGACCCTGATAAGGCTCACATAGCATTCTGTAATAACGTGTTCTATTATGTGTTGAACAGAACAAGACAAAGGATTAAAATGTAGTAGAACATTTTTTTACACTATAACTCTAGAAAATACTTAAAGCCATGTTTTACCTTTGCTCTTAGTTTTTCAACATCAGCTTTTAATACTCTCTTGTCAACAACAGCATCATTGTACTTCTGCGTCACATCCTCAATGCGTTTTAACAATGAAGAATTTTCAACTCTTAATTTAGAGACCTACGTAAGGTAGAATATTATAAGGTCAGAAAAATATACATAATTCTATGGGTCCATAGAATAAGTGGTATATATGTATATGAAAGAACATACACCTGTGTCTCAAGCTCAGTTAAATGAGCCCGTTTTCTTCTTCTCGAGCGTCTGGCAGACTCCCTATTAGAAAGCATCCTGTAATACTAATAATAGGTAATTTATCAGGCATTGAGTATCTGTATTAAAAAAAATCAATTCTGAAACTATATATTATGACCATTGTTTTAGATTGTGGATCGCATCATATCACATGAGGCGGTCTCACCGAATGGTATCACACTATAATTATAGTATGACATCGAATCATAATGATCTGACTGTTTCGAGCTACAACGCAACCATATTGGATCATATTTGGGTTATATTATACCGCATTAGGCTACGTGCATCAAACTCAAAAATATTTTTTGAACAAAAAATTCATACCACAATCTGCATCGCAATGACTAGAATCTCAGTAACTTTAACTGCAATTTAAAACACCAATTGTTACCTCCTTACTTGTTTTGCATCAACAAGGTCCATGTTTTGGGTCTCTCCGTCAGCTTCTTCATCATATGACAGACTTCTTGATGATCAACTTGTTGTTTGCCTGATTCCAACACAAGATTTCTTTTGCATGGAAGGTAAGCAAGGAACCATGTTGGAAAGTAAGTCTTATATTGCCTACCTCATTGTTTTGGGAATGGTTTAAGTACCTGTTAGACTAGCTCTCATTGCCAATTAGTTTTGAGATGAAATTTTGACATGCTATTAGAGCCAATGCCCAACTTCATTCCAGTTGTCATGAGCCAAAAGATGTTTTTTTGTTATGGGTCAAATATAATTCTTCATCTGATACTTATGTGGAGGGGGCATATTTGAAAATAAGTCTCACTTATCTACCTCATTGTCTCGGTAATGATTTAAATACATGTTAGGTTACTCCTCTCATTACCAATTGGTTTTGAGATTAAACCTTGACAAATCCCGACTTTGATATCTTTCACATGATGTAAGGTTAGACACATGTTCCCAATTAAGCTTCCAGGCAAGATCCTTTGTAGCCTTATGACCTCATAGGAGTGCAGAGTGCTGGTAGACATATTGTTATCTATGTGAACCAAATGAAAGAGTAAAACACGAAAACTACAAATGGAAAAGGAAGCTTTTTCCATAAGTTTTTTGATTTTTTGTTATTCTTTGGATAGCGCTTACAACCCACAAATATTTGAAAGGAGAATAAAAAAAGACATCTATGTTTTAGCTTCAGTAGAAGTATGATGCTGAGACTATCCCTCAGCAGAATCAAAAGTATACTCAACCAATGAGCTTATAGCAACATACATTCAAGCATATAGTACCTTAATACCAACCTCAACTACCTTTTTTTTAGAATCATTACCTCTTCAATATGACCAATTTCCACCATTTCCATTCTGCCATCGTTGCCTTGATTTGGTGAAAATGAATTTTGGTGCATATCTTCTCCTAACTGTTGTACATAGAGGAAGCAGGGCAAAAAAACTCTAAGCCGTCAAAACACTGTCTTTTCAAGTATGGCGTCTAGTCGCCTTGACAACTGAAAACAGAGTCCAAAACAGTTTACACTATGTGTTAATTTTAATTTTATTGTTAATAATTTACAAATTTTATGTATATAGGGACCAATTTCACCGATAGTTAAAATTTAAATATTAATTAGAAATGAAAAATAGTTTATGGTATCTACTTGTAAAACACATAAAGTTTAAGGGAGTTTTATGAACTTTTATTTTAGTTTAAATCATTTAGCTTTTGTATTTTCATGGTTAAAACTCGTGTAAAATAGATTAGTTACTTAAGAATTAGGTAGAGTTATGTTTCTTGTATGTTATATATAATAGGTTGATAAATTTCTTTGTAATTCAATTCATTAAATTCATTGAATTCATTCATTCACATGATTCAATAAATCAAATAACAAACTTTTTCTTCCTCTTTAATTTCTAATACTATTAGGTTTCCCCTGTTTTCTTTCTTTACTAATATTTTCCCATCAATTCCTCAATTTTCTCAGTTCAGCTTGCCTTACAAATCTGAATAATTTCCTTCCAAGTTTTTATCTTTGAATAAACTCGAATCTTTTTTACTTGTTTTGCATTGGTCTGTTTAGTTTCTATGCTCCAACATCTTTCTTTTTTTAATTTTAATTGTGAGTATATTTCATTTGAACCAATACACAAAGGTATATGTGACAACAATAACGTACAAACACATGATATTATAATGGAAAGTCATATATATCCATTACAAATCTCCTTACTTATAACAGATATTTTGTTTATTAATAATTTATTTATAATTGACATATATCACTTTTTGTGGTTAGAAAGATTTATAGCATTATTCTATCACAATAACATGATGAATTAGGTTTCTCTATAGCACTAAATCCTCCACCAGTGGATTGCAAGGACAAAGTGAAATTTTTAATTTCATATATTCTTAATTTTAAAATAAATAAAAATATGGATCATTGATATTTTTTGTACCACATGTCAACAAATTCACCTGATACTTGAAGAGGATGTCAACCCTAACATAATATATAAAGTTAATAAAATGAATTTGGAAGACAATTACATGAGACTGCTATTTAATAAGATGAGCAGGACATATGTATTTGGCCAAAGAAAAAAGATGATTTCCAACATTAACATAAAAATACAAATCTTAAATCCAAAGGGCTCTATATTTTAAAATCTAGTAGGAATCTTCATAAAGATAAGAAAACATTATCTAATTATTGTGATATTTCCATGTAAAAATTCAAATAGTTTTAAGGTAAAACAAATTTTAGAGTAGGGCTAGGATTAGTCAAAGAGTATGACAAAGATTGTTGGCCTGTCCTTTCGAGCATTGTGACCTAATACATGGTTCTCTTTGATATGGATGTGAGTATGTAATACATGGTATATTACCTTGTTAAATATCGGTATGTTTGGGGTATATTTCTCTAGCTCTGTATAGTCGTTTCTAATGTTACTTCTTGTAAGTTTGAATCAACTTTTGTTTCACCATAGAAGAAATATTAAGAGATAAAATTCTTTCTTGCTTATTATTGTAACTCGTTCATGTAAGTGAGTGTATGTTATCAATTCTTCTTCTTTTCTTTTAGTTAAACTATAGGTAAAAACTTGATTCGTTCCTTAAAAGAAATTAGTTCGCAAAAGAACCACGTATTGTTATGAGAGAATCAATTCGCAATTTTTTACTAAAATGAGAGAATTGTGTTTAAATGATTCTGAGTTGTTAATTTGATATTTGAATAGTCAATTTTTTAGTTTCCCTTTTGATTTAAACTTGAATTTTTTTTTTTTAATTTTCCACTTTTCCATTATGGAATATATGCACTTTCCTTCCAATGATTTAAATTATGGATCGTATCATGTGATATGATTCCAGAGACTGCTGCAACTGCATCACGCCATAATTATGGTATGACACCGAGTCACAATAAAACAGCTTTACTAGGCTGCAATGCAATCGCATTAAGTTGCCCCTAAATTCATTGAGTTCAAAAGTATTTTTTAATTAAAAAAATAAGTCAAACTTTAATGACGGTGATCTTAATTGCATTAACCACAACGAACGGTTGCCCACTAAATGTCTTCTTCAAATATTATAAGAACAAAAGTTCAATGCTTGGGCTTCTTGCATGGATTGCATATTCGACTCTTATGTGACATGTCTCATGTAGGTTGTATTTTTACGTGTGTTTATATGTATATATACAGTTATTGTGATGTGAATTTTTTTGTCGTCGCAGTGTTAATTATTTATGATGAAAAAAATATTTTTGAACTTAATATGTTCCAATGCGGTCTGATGTGGCTCAAATGCGCCTTGATGTGGTTGTGTTGTGACCCAATGCAGCCACATAATTATGATTCGATATCATGCCGCAATTGTGATATGAAGCGGTTTCGATGGTTACCACAACCATAATATTGTGGTTGTATTACGTGATGCAGTCGGTAATTTAAATCAGTGTCCTTACATGATCGATATGAGTGCCATTTAGTCAGTAAGCAACTTTTAATACTTAGGAATTAGGATTATATTTATTTGTTTCAACATTTTTGCTACTTTGCTCTGTATCTACACTCTTTAAATTAAAATTCCCACCCTTTTAACTAGTCTAAATAATTTACTTGGAAACTGAATACATATTTGACAAGGGCATTAAGAATCTTCTTTTAAAAGAATAAGTGATAGTTATGCTAAACTTCTCCACATCATCATTTGTAATGTTTTATCTTTGTTATGAAGGTTTTTAGAGGCCTTCTATAATCCAGCAAAAGAGAATTGTTCCTTTCTGGAAAGGTCTGTGTTAGGAATGCTTGAGATATGTCCAATATTAGAATAGAGTAGAGTAACCAATGTTATATATTGGACTAAAGTCCCTTGTTATAATGTGCACAAGATATAAGTACTAAATAGAAACATCTCATGGGCAGGTGGGCCCATGGGTATGCTAGGATTTGTAATCCTTATTCTCTAATAATATATTGGTAGTCGTTCAGCACTCCCGAGGACGTAAGCACAATTGGCCGAACCCCGTTAACAAATTCTCTTGTTTCTTCTCTTCTATTTATTCTATGCACTTTATTTGATTGCTTGTGGCCAACGCTGCGCAACGATAGCTTCCGCTGCACCAACAATTAGTATCAGAGCCAATTGGTAGATGACTCTTAACCCAGACGTCGGATAATGGCTAAAGAGGGTATGGCGTAATGACTAGACAATGTGCGTCAAAAGTAATGACAAAGATAGAGTAGATGAGTTGAAGAAGAAGAAAACATGACAAAACTGTGGTGTGGGCGATGTATGTGTTGACCCAGAACCCCATAAGTTCATGTATTGGGTTAGGATCAAGGTGGAAATAGAGTTTGACCCAAAGATAGGTGCTGACAATATATCTCTAGAGGTTGAGAGAATGTTCTCATTTTAGATGAGAAATGGAATATCCTAATGGCGTGTTTGAGACGTCATAATGAAGGATGTTAATTGTTAGCAGGTCCACAAAAGCACAGTGACTCTCGATGACTTTGATGTAGGGTGTAACATAGGCATTGACTTTGATGCAAGTTGTAACACGAGTTTTGGTAGAGATGCAAGGGTGTGACATGAGCATTGGCTTGGATGTAAGGATGTGACACAGACATTAGTTAGCATTGACGCAATGTGTGTGTTGTGGATATACTCCTTATGGTGGAGTATGATAGTTCTTTTCAACTAGGATTGTCAGAGTAGATAATGGTGGTAGCAGTTGAGGCTTTCTGAGGAAGCTCCAAGGTTCAGTTTGACTGAATATTGAAGAAGACAATTATTGGTGAACTTTTGTGTAAATGTTCCAATATATCGAAAGACTTCCTAGCAATAGGTGGCTAGGCGGCATGTTCCATTTGATGGCGGTACGAGAAGCTACACTACAAGTTTGGAGAGCTAGGCTCTTATTAACATCGACAACGATACTCAGAAGGTTTATGTTGAATGGGAGCAAATTCCTATGTGGAGGAGATGTTAAAGAGAGTTAGACATTGAGCAAGGTGGACTCATATATTCGTTAAGGTGTAGATCTTGTGTAGATTTCCTAAGGAGCGAGATATTCGTCTATTTCAATCAAGGTGTAGATTGTTGGGAATGCTTGAAATATGTTATTGTGTTAGTCTCATATTGTCCAGTATTGGAATAGAGTAGAGTAACCAATGTTATATATTGGACTAACGTCCTTGTTATAATGTACACCAAATATAAGCATCAAATAGAAACACCTCATGGGCATGTAGGCTCATGGGTGTGCTAGGGTTTGTAATCCTTATTCTCTAATAATATCTTGGTAGTCGCTTAGCACTTCCGGGGACGTAGACACAATTGGTCGAATCCCGTCTTATTTCTTCTCCTCTATTTATTCTTATGTCCTTAATTTAATTAATTGTGACCAAAACTGTACAACGATCGCTTCCGCTGCACCAACAGTCTGGATGTGATTCAGCAGGCTGAGTCTGGAACGGGGAAGACTGCAACATTATGTTCTGGAATTTTGCAGCAACTTGATTATGGATTGGTTCAGTCTCAGGTTTTGGTTTTGGCTTCAACAATGGACGAGCTTAGCAGATTGAAAAGGTTATGCGAACTCTTGGTGTTAAGGTGCATGCTTGTGTTGGTGGGACAAGTCTTCTTGAGGATCAGCGCATTCTCCAAGCTGGTGTCCATACTGTTGGTGGCACTCCTGGCCGTGTGTTTGACATGTTGCGGAGGCAGTCTCTTCTCGTAGATCAGATCAAAATGTTTGTTTTGGATGAGGCTGACGAAATGCTTTCATGTGGTTTCAACTTTCAAGGATCAGTTTGAAGCATTCTTATTTCTTTTGCCAATATAGAACAAAAAAGTAAATTTCTCCAGCAAGAAATTTATGCAGTGATGCATATTGGATATTTAGCTGTGCTGCTGTGCATGTTTCCCTGCCATTAGCATTCCCATAACTTCACTAATTCTATGGTTGGCAGTGATGCCTACGTAATAATGTTAATAATATGAACTTCTCTAGGAGTCTCTAATCTGGTACCATATATTGATTATAGCGGTTTAATTTTCGTGCATTATAGAGATAAGGGAAGAGAGTTATAAGAAAAAAATACAATATTTAGTACTTTGGACTAGACATAGGAATTCCCCCTCTATCAATCTAAAATCATGCAATGTAGATAGAGTCACTTTCTGTTCAACAACTAATATATAATGTTCTCATAGACCAAAACACTCGTGATATCATCATGCGTGAATTCTGGTCCGGCTCTTCTCGAGTTCTCGTCACCACTAATCTCCTTGCTCATGGTATAGACGTGCAGCAAGTCTCTCTAGTCATAAACTATTACCTGAAAACTATCTTCATCGCGTAGGACGACGTGGGCATTTTGGAAGAAAAGGTGTTGCCATAAACTTTGTGACATTGGGTGATGCTAGAATGTTGTCTAATATTCAAAACTTCTACAATATAACTATAGAGAAGCTACCATCATATGTTGTTGATATGCTCTGATGAGTTAAATTTTGTTATATGTTAACTCATCAGGGATATTACTTGTTTTGACAAAGTGCTATTTGATGCCCAATTTTTTTCCTTTTCATTTTATATTTTTCTCCCATTAGATTATTAGAGATTAAGGACATCTGATCTACGCTTCTATCTATAATGGCTTGTAACTAGTCCAATTCCTAGATGTTCTATCCCGGTCACAACCGGACAATTATTCATTCGTCCCAAGCATAGTATTCAGTATCCCACATAATCCCTGTTGCCCACCTCGAGTGGATCCGCTTGTAACGGAAGCTATAAATGCTCCTGACACAGCATTAACGCCTCTAACCCACCATTTAATGTGCTTCTGACTCACATTTAATGCATCTCTGACCCATCATTTAATGCATCTCTGACCCACCATTTAATGCGCCTCTGACTCGCCTCCAGTGTCAGAAATCAAACCGCTTGTCATGCCGCCTACACATTCTACCTGTGTCCGATAATTCGACAAAAGCAAATTCATATGACAGGAAATGACGACTTGGATACATTCTTTATGCACGTTAGATGCTGACCAATGACCAAATGTCATCTCAGCATTCCATAAGCTCCACAAATAGGAGATCATACAGGGAGTATAATTAATGCTCATTCCCTCATTTATTGCTACATTGATTACTCTAACTTCTCTCTTATTTACTCCCCTTATCTCTCTAGAATATTCCACTGACTTGATCGTCGCAGACCCTTTTCAGGTACCTCCCCTAGCGGGTCCAGACGATAATCCGACCAATTCGCCTGATCTCCTAAATTCTGCCGGGCATACTCTATTAACCATCCATGCTCAGCTTCCGATCATCCGCTCTTAACAGTAAAGAACATTGGCGCCGTCTGTGGCTTACCTACAACATGGTGACCACCCGTAATCAAGTCCAACCATCTAGCCAAGAAGAACCACTCAACCCATATCATGACACCCCTTCCATTGAACCCCCAACATTAGTACAACCATCTCACCAAGCTAGCCAGAGTCATCCCCCAAATATCACCCCGGAAGCACCCACTACCCAACAACTCCACCACATGATCCAAACTCAAGGCCAAATTATCCAACAACAGGCCCAACTACTAGCTGAGCTTCGCCAGAATAGACTAGAACTCACTAACGGACCCTCGCGGCCAGTTGTCGATGAGCACTCCGCTGCATCCGCCGAGCATCTAGGCTAATAGCCCCACACACACGAAAACCACTCAGATAACTCAACCCCCGACCCACAGCTCCTCACGAGCAATACATCCTTTCACATAAACCATCATGTCTTCACCACTCCCAAAACATCTTACCCGACCCAACAACATCGACCAATACGATGGAACCAGTGACCCACATGATCATTTAGATGCCTTTGAAGCCTCAATGCTTTTCCACGGGGCCACCGACCCCATCATGTGCCGAGAAATCCCCCTCACTTTGAAACATGCAACCCTGTAGTGGTTTACTCGGCTCGCACCAAACAGTATCGACCAATGGGCCACTCTTGCCAACAGATTCAACATCCGCTTCACAGCAAGCAAAGAGCAGCCTCGCTCTTCCTACACCCTGTCCGGTATACAGTGTTCTCCGACAGTCAGCCATATATCAACATAACCCCGGGGGGTGATTCCTTATTCAGTGAAATTGACAAGCTTTCCATCATACGGCAACAGGTCCCTGTCTTTGAGTTCCATCTTTGTGAACAGATCTTGAAACATGATGTTCGTTGAACTACATTGGTCAACAAACAAACGTCCCACCTTTTTGTTATTCATTTTAGCGGTGATGATGAGGGGATCGTCATGACCATGGACGACGCCTTCATAATCACGGCCGTGAAAAGAGATTGGGGGTACTGCCTGGTGGCCCTGATACTAGCGGGGTTTTCGGACAGTTGATTGCATGACTTCCGGAATATACCGTTTTTGGGCTGCTCTGGATGTACCACTAACAGTGAATCCACCAGATATGGTGTTGATGTCCATCGGACTATGTTGTCGCCTATTGTCGAAGTGATAGTGGTCTATCCGGTTTCTGCTCGAAGGAAGTTCTTGTTGATTTTGCAAGGGGGACGTCTCCGATGAGGACTGGATCGACGCAGAGGTGGTGACCGTCCTTGGCGGGTTCGAGCTATAAATTTCTGGAGGTGCCCAGCTTGAATCAAGTCTTCGATAGTGTCCCTCAGCTGGGTGCACTCTTCTATTACATGGCCAAAGAAGGTGTGGAAGTCAAAATATTTGGAGCGATCTTGGGTCTCTAATTTCCTGCTCAGTTTGGGTTTGAGGAGCTGGACTAAATGGGTGGCCATAACTTCTTGTAGGATTCTAGTGCGGCTAGCATTGAGGGGGTGTATGAGGTGTATTTAGGTTTTTTGGGTTGTCGGGGTGGGTAATCTCGAGGGTGTTCGTGTGTTTTTGGGCGTTTGGTTTCCCGTGAGGAGAGTTGGTATTCTCTATGCTCGGTGGGTGGGCGGTTAGGATGAGTTTCTTCTAGATTGATGAATTGCTAAGCCTTAGATCAGAGTTCTTCTATTGTGAAGTCTGAATATTTAGACAATTCATGTCTGAAGAGGCCATCCTGCAAGCTTGTTACTAAAATATGCACCGCCACCTCCGGGCTCAGGGTGTGAACCTTCATGGCCTCCGAGTTGAATCTGTCTAGGCAAGCTTAGAGGGGCTCAACTCTAACCCAGACGATTCAAGCAAAGTTCCTAGTTATCGACTATGTCTCGGGTTACAACGCCATACTAGGTCGACCAACGCTAAACCTTCTCGAAGCAATAGTCTCTACCCTACTTCTCTACATGAAGTTTCTCTCATCCAACCTCCGGGTATGCACGGTAAAGGGACGGCAACAGAGTGCAAGAAGTTGATATCAGATGAGTCTTTGGCCGAACCAGACTTCAGTACGAGGACCACACCCCAAGAAAAAATAGCGGGGCATGCACTTGGTAGAGTTAGATGCCAAGGCAGACGCAGAAGACCTACGACCTCAACTAGAAGGAGACAAAACATCCCTGCAAATCGGTCCCTTAAAAGTAAATCTAGTATATATCGGCTGTACTCTCAACGAAGCTCAGAGGTCCAAACTGATCAAGTGCTTGAAGACCAATAAGGATCTTCTTGTCTGGTCCATTGTAGATATGCCCAGAATCGACCCCTCAGTTGCCTGCCATCGACTAAGGATATAACCAAATCCCCATGTAATCCCCGAATCAAGACAAGACCGCCTACATTACACCCAAAACGGCTTACTATTACACAGTCATGCCATTCGGTCTGAAAACGCAGGGGCCACATACTCAAGAATGATGAACACCATTTTCGGGGATTAGATTGGAAGAAACAAGGAGATCTATATGGATGATATGATCACCAAGAGTCTACCAACGGAAGATCATGTGACTATCCTGAATATCGTCTTTGGCCGATTGTGCAAGTTTAATATGCGCTTCAACCCAGGAAAGTGTACATTTGGAGTCTAAGCCGGAAAGTTCTTGGGTTTACTGTTAACAAGCCGGAGTATTGAGGCCAACCCAACAAAGTGCCAAGCAATTATAGATTTGTGCAGCCTAAGATCACTGAAGGAAGTCCAATAACTTAATGGGCGGTTGGCGGCCTTGGCGAGGTTACTTCCTGCGTCCGCCAAACATTCCCTCCCACTGTTCCAGATCATAAAAAAAGCAACACTTTTACTTGGTTAGAAGATTGTGAAGCAGCTTTCCGAACTTTCAAACAATACCTGGCTACTCCTCCCGTGCTTTCTAAGCCTACACCCGCTGAGACACTGTATGTCTACTTAGCGGTAATAGACGGGGCCATAACAACTGCTCTAATTAGAGAGAGTGAGGATGGTTAGCATCCAGTATACTTCACCAGCAAGGCATTACAAGGCCCAGAGCTCAGGTATCCCAAGGGAGCAGAATACCCGGACTGACATTTTGTCCAAACTAGCAAGCACGAAGAGCATGGGTAACAACAGATTAGTGGTTCAAGGAACAATCATTCAACCAAGTGTCATGGCCATCGAGTAAACATAGATCCTAGACGACTGGACCGGCCCAATCATCATGTACTTATCCAACAGCGACTTGCCAACAGATCAGAAGGATAGACATAGATTCCTCAGGTATAGTTCATGGTTCACCATAGTATGTTTGTATCGCTGAGGCTCTTTTACTCCTATGCTCAAATGCCTCGGCCCCGATAGGGCTCGATACATCCTCCAAGAAATCCACGAAGGAAGTTGTGGTGATCACCTCGGCGCACCAGATATTATTCGTCAACCATGGACAAAGATGCCTATGAGTTCACCAAGAAGTGTGCACCCTGCCATTTTGTAGATGGAGTATGGACATTCTGGGACCATTTCCACAGGCAACCGGATAACTTAAATTTCTGATAGTGGCAGTCGACTACTTCACTAAATGGATTGAAGCTGAACCTTATCCAACATCACGGTGGTCAACATCCGGAAATTTACTTGGAGGATTATCATAACGAGGTTTGGGATACATGCTACACTAGTCATAGACAACTGAACTCAATTTTCTGACCGGAAGTTCAAACAACTACTGTTAGGCCTTCAGATCAAACAACACTTCACTTCAATTGAGCACCCTCAGACAAATGGCCAGGCGGAAGCGGCTAACAAAGTCCTCCTTCGTGGGATTAAAAGAAGATTGCAAGAAGCCGAGGGAGCATGGCCAAAGCAGTTACATCATGTCCTATGGGCTTTACCGTACAACTCCTCACTCCACCACTTGAGAATCGCCTTTTAACCATACTTACTGGTCCGGGGCTATGATCCTAGTGGAGATCGACGAAACCACCTGGCGGACAATACACTTTGGTAAAAATGCCAACTCAACCATCTTGAGACACAACTTGGACTGGATCGAAGAGAAGAGAGACCGAGCCAGAATCAGAGAGACCACCGTCAAAAGGAGAGCCACCAAAAAATACAACAGAATGGAAGTACCATGAGGCTATGAAACAGGTAGCTTAGTACTCAGGAGGGCTGACATCGGAAAGACAAAGGGCAAACTAGCACTCAATTGGGAAGGGCCATACAAAGTAACTAGCAAGACCGGTAAAGGGGCCTACAAGCTTGAAGGCCTAGCAGGAAAAGAAATCCCTCGTACTTGTAATGTGGCAAACGTACGACCGTTTTTTGCTTGAAAATGTAAATCCGTGCCAGACCTTTATACGACTAAGCAAAATGATGTAACCAAATCCAACTTATATGTTAACGAGGTAATATTCAGATGTCTTTCATAAGTCCTCTTAGTCGCCATCAATATACCCTTCAGAGGCATGGGCCAGTCCCCCTATTATGGCGGTTCAATTCACAAACCCAATATAGGACCAAGTCCTCTTGGTCGCCATCAATATACCCCCAAAGGCGTGGGCCAGTCCCCCTCTAATGGCGGTTCAATTCACAAACCCAAGATAGGACCAAGTCCTCTTGGTCGCCATCAATATATCCCTTAGAGGCGTGGGCCAGTCCCCCTCTGATGGCGGTTCAATTCACAAACCCAAGATAGGATCAAGTCCTCTTGGTCACCATCAATATACCCCTCAGAGGCGTGGTCTAGTCCTCCTCTGATGGCGATTCAATTCACAAACCCAAGATAGGACCAAGTCCTCTTGGTCGTCATCAATATACAATTTAGAGGCATGGGCTAGTTCCCCGTTGATGGCGGTTCAATTTAAAAACCCAAGATAGGACCAAGTCCTCTTGATCACCATCAATATACCCCTCAAAGGCGTGGGCCAGTCCCCCTTTGATGGCGGTTCAATTCGCAAACCCAAGATAGGACCTAGTCCTCTTGGTCGCTATCAATATGCCCCTCAGAGGCGTGGGCCAGCCTCCCTCTGATGGCAATTCAATTCGCAAACCCAAGATAGGACCAAGTCCTCTTGGTCGCCATCGACACACCCCTCAAAGGTGTGAGCCAATCCCCCTTTCAGAGATTAAACGACACTTTCCAGATTCATTAAGTTGATAGCCCGATCAATCAAGACTTGATGGTTATTAAACACTTTCGAGATTCATTAAGTTAATAGCCTAGTCAATAAAGACTTGATGATTATTAAACACTTTCCAGATTCATTAAGTTGATAGCCCAGTCAATCAATACATGACGGTTATTAAACATTTTCCAGTTCATTAACTTGATAACCCGGTCAATCAAGACTTGATGGTTATTAAAGGATTTCTAGTTTATTAAACGACCATTCAAGTTCACTATGTTGATATTCAGATAATAGAGATACCAAAGCAATACACAAATTGAATAAGCAGGAAAAAGAAACATTTCATTCATTGCAAAATCCTTCAAAAGTACATTAGAACATATAACC
>NC_032013.1:13637942-13653278 GCF_001865875.1 Lupinus angustifolius | reverse complement strand
ACTAAGTTCTACATGGGATCAGAAGCTTCACTGGCCCTTCGCCATCATCGGCGACCAACTCCCCCTGAGGAGTGACCAAGGCGTCTATCCGGGTCCAAGACCAGTCCGAATCCGATAGAACCAACCAAACCTGAGCAAAGACATTATCCCATCCCGCATTCGCCGCAACAACAACATCTTTCTCCAAGTCCTGATAGGACGCCTTCAGTCGAGCCAACTATTTGGTTAACCAAACAATCTCACCTTTGTTCGTCTCATTCCGCTCATCAGCCAACTGCAGCTTCGTCTCCAAATGATGCTTCTCCCCTTCAGCTCAGTCAAGGCGGCCACATAGGGCCCCAATTTCCTGTTGAGCAGATCCCATATCGGCCTGGGCTTGCAGTGCAACATCCCAAGATTCTTGAAGTTGGAGTGTTATCGCTGATAGCTGCTCACCAGCGGTCAGGTTCTTCTCCTCTTGGACTTTAAGAGCCTCAAGGTACGTCTTCTCCAGCTTGTGGATTTTTGTCGAATGCTGCTCTTGGAGCTTAGCCAAAGCATCCTCCCTGACCCGAGTAGCCAACACCCCCTCACCCTCGAGATATTTCGCCATATAAGCAGCCAAAACCCCAACCTCCCGAACCCTCCTTAGAAGATTGAGCACAGGCAGGGAGTCCATCTTCTTCAATACCCCGGGGTTGAGTAGCCCGGTCTCCACCACCTTGGGAACTCGATACAGGAAAGAAGGCTTGGCAGCAGTCTTTCCTTCACCACTACTAGGGTTTTCCCCTTAGTAGGCTCCTCCGTACGAGGATCGAGGACCCCCACAAGCACAATTTCTTCCCCGGTTAGGTCAACCGGATGGGTGTCAGTCAGAGTGAGCATAGCCACCGCTTCCGGCTCAGAAGGAAGAGGTACTAAATTCGCCAGTACGGATGACTCCCCATGAGAAGATTCTGCACGGGAGGGCGAGTCAAACCTCACCCTTTTTGTAACCTCTACACTCTTTCTCTTCAGGGCAGCACTCCTCAGAAGACTCGATCGATCAGATTGATCACCCATGTCAGCTACTGGAAAAAAGAGAAAAAATATGTCAAAACCGGATAAACAATACAAAAGATGGGATAATATATGCATACTACATTCTTGAACTCACATGCTCACCAACTTCGGCCTCAAAAATATGATCTCCCTGGTCCAACTTGTAGCAAACTACAACCCGACCCTCCTTAACCTAATTTAACATCTCATCTGTCACCTCCCTTTCCCAATGGTTCAACTAGTCGTATAAGAAACTGAAGGACTTGGCCGGTTTTTTATGGATTCCCATGTTTCAAGAAAAGGGAAACCGGTTCTTCCCATCGAGCCCACACGCCCACGAGTACTACTCGCCTATAACCTTTACCTAGAAAAAATTGGATTTCCATCCCTTAACCAATCTCTCAAAGGGCTGGAAGAGAGCACACCCATTGGCAGATTGAAGTGAGGTCCACCCGCGCCGACTTACGTCGCTTTCATCTTTGTTGGAACTGTGTCCCGCCTGGAACGTCTAGAAGAAAAGACGGAGTGTACATAGACGCTCCATGACCTTGTAGAAAATCTTAAAGGACTGGATAAACCATCAGAGCTAGATTCCCTGCCGGTCATAATTAAAAGAAAAAAGGAAGAACAAGAAGGGAAGATGAGTTACCGGTTGAAAAAAGCTTGAAATAAAGAAGACTTCTAGATGGAGGAAATACGCCCAGATTCAGTGGATGATCGAAAAATTGGCAACAAGAGAATGAAGAATATGGGAAGAAGAAACCCCTATTTATAGGGAAGAACCAAGCCCAGATCTCCCTAGAAGCCCAACTTGAAACGCGAATCTACCCATTCAAGATCACTCGAGAACAATCTAACGGTAGCACAGAAACCCAAATGATGGAACTGAAACGAGCAGACACGTCAGTTGAACATCCACGATCGCCAAAAAAGAAAACTACTAGTCCCCCACGTGTCAACCTATCAACAGGTAACCATCATGACCTATCCCTATACCTAAGCCATTCCCGGTATATCTCCAATCCACTCTTATATCCACCAATCCGATCATCCCTGACCAGCCTAGTAGACTAAGGGCAACTGTTCTATCCCGGTCACAACCAGGCAATTATCCATCCGTCCTGAGCATAGTATTAAGTATCCCACATAATCCCCGTTGCCCGCCTCGAGTGGACCCGCTTGTAAAGGAAGCTATAAATGCTCCTGACAGAATATTAACGCCTCTGACCCACCATTTAATGCGCCTCTGACCCTCCATTTAATGCATATCTGACCCACATTTAATGCATCTCCGACCCATCATTTAATGCGCCTCTGACTCACCTCCAATGTCAGATATTAGACCGCCTGCCATGCCGCCTGCACATTCCGCTTGTGCCCGACAATTCGACAAAAGCATATTCATAGGATAAGGAAGGACGACATGGGTACGTTCTTTATGCCCGTTAGATGCTGACTAATTACCAAATGTCGTCTCAACATTTCCTATGCTCTATAAATAGGAGATCATACATGGAGTATAATTAATGTTCATTCCCTCATTTATTATTACACTTATTACTCTAACTTCTCGCTTATTTACTCTCCCGATCTGTCTAGAATATTTCACTGACTTGATCGTCAGAGACTCTTTTCAGGTACCTTTCCCGACGGGTCCAGACGATAATCCGACCATGTCGCCTGATCTCCTACATTCTGCTGGGCATACTCTATTGACCATCCATCCTCAGCTTCCGACCATCCGCTCTTAACAGTAAAGAACACTAGAAGAAGAGGGAGACCCATAAAAATTATAGGGAAGTGATACAGAAAGATTTAGAACTTAATGCTTTGTTAATGAACATGATTTATGATAGACCATTATGACGTCGTTCGATTTATGTAGCCGACCCCACCTAGTGGGATAAAGGCTTGGTTGCTGTAATAAGTTGCGTGCTGCTCAACACTGCCTTTTATTTTCTCTTGTCTTGTGATCTTAGTTGTAACATAATTCACTACAATTTCTAACTAGTGAATCTTGTTAAGAAGGCAGTTATTTGATGCATTTTAATTAGTTGTTTTATTCATGGTAGTCAAAGTCGTGATCCTACTTGAGATTGTCTAATTTTATGATCTTTAACCCCCATCATGTGCTCAATCTCAATTATGGAATGGCCTCGTGAGATGGGATTATGTAGGATTGCGTAGGATTGGTTGAATCAACAATCATGTTGATCCATTTCACTCTTTTCAATCTCTTTTTGTGTCCTTTCTCTCAATCCAGCAAACCTTCCGGTTGTGATTTGTAAGATGCATGGAGGAAGTAGAAAGATTTAACACAAAGCAAAAAAGTCATTGAATCTTGTTGTTTTGGTCATGAGATCTAGCAGCTATGGTATGTTGACTATGTTCAAATGAAAGGTAAAAGAGAAACAACTGAAGAAGAGGAAGGGAAAAATTAGTAAAACCTAATGGCTTCAACAAAACAATCATTTTAGTGTGTAGATAAGGATTGGATTTACTTTCCTAGGATAAAAGTAAGTATTGGAGTATAATATAGGCTTTTTTATAACCTTAGTTTTATTAGTTATGATATTGGTTTTTTACTAATTTAACTTTTAACATATCAAAAAACAAGGATTGAACTATAATTTGCGTTTATTTAATAATTTAATGTATATATTAATAAGTAGGATCTTATGAGTTATGTTATGATCATATATTGACAATCTTTGACTCCTCTCTCAATCTTAAGTAAAATTTGATTTTGAACTACCTTGACTTTATTTAATGCAGAGCTACCCCTATTTTAAAAGAATATAGGGCAAAAGTTTCAATGAGCTTTAAAAAATGTGACTTGTTCATCCAGGCTGATCCTGATTTCAGAACCATATTTGCTTTAAAACCCTTGGATACCAACTTAAATCCATAGTTTGTTCTTCTAAACCAAGAAGTTGGCATAAAGTAAAAGATTTTACAACACATTGAAGGATCTCACTTCTGCATATTACAAAAGTAGCACTGTACAAACATAATTACTTTCATTTTTTCCAAAAATATAAAGCATCAAAACACAAGATAATTATACATAAGCAGATGAAGGAATTCCTTGCATCATTTCTTCTAAATCCACAACAACTATGCACAAACCAACACCATTTTACAGTGGGATACTGTTGGAGATTATTCACTGTCTCGCATCATTTATTTTAAATACACAGCAGCCACACTCTCAACAAACAAGTACCCTTTTAGATGGAGATACTGTTGGGGATTCCTCTAAAAGTTAGTCCTTCCGCACTTGAAGGATAAAGTAGTGTGTAAGGCATTGTAACCGGACCAACTCGGTTTCGCAATGTCTCATTGTTGTTCCTCTGTACTAGTTGTGCCTCAATTTCAGCTAGTGTTGTTCCAAACTTCTTGATGGCCTCCAAAGCTTTTGTATCAGAAGTCCAATATTCACTATCTCTTTGCCCAAGGTAGAGCTCATCAGAAGCATGCCTTGATAAGATTTCTATAACTGAAAGATCGATGAGAGTTTGGAACTTAGGTGTAATAGTTCTTAAGTACGCCTTCTGAGGGTTTGTGATTAGCTCATTGTACTCATCAGTTCCTTCCTCGGGTATAAATCGCCTGCTAAGAGTTGGACGGTTTAAGATGAAACCTCCATACGGATATTGTCCAAAGTTAACAGCTGCATGAAGTGCCGAAGCAGTCCATATGACAATAGTGCTAACATGAATGAGATCTTCTCGAGTTTGCAGTTTAGGCCACCATGGCTCATCTTTCTTGTCACCGTGACCAACCTCTACGACTTCTTTCCACCAAGATTGGAGTTCAACATCTTGCTCAATTGTGTCGTCTGAAGTGTAGTATAGCGAGACATAGTCTTCGACCCATGTCTTAATCGCACCCCAAATGTCTAGTCCATCAACAGCATAAGGGTAGTCCTCTATCACCAGGCGAAGACCATGGGGGGAACTTGAATCCTCCACTGCTATTCCTCTGCATTTTAATTTATAACAAGATAAGAATTAGCATCAGAAGTATGTCATGAAAATTAATGCCACTTTCCAATAACTATCTTTAATTCACTAAGAGGACATTAATCAACAAAATCCTTTCTTGAAATTACATAATTCAATTTTTCTTATGCTTGTAAGGATTACCTCTTGATAAGATCAGCAGGTAATGCTTGATCAGTAAAAACCCAATCCTTGTAAACTACAGAAGATATTTCCATGGCATAACCGCCCCACAAGAACGTTTTTTCGATAATACCATCTGCATTGACCAGGGATCCCCTAGCAAGGGCATTAATATTCATAGTGTCGCGATAATGAGGATACAAGAGTTTATAAATCGGGTGAACAGCGCTGAGCTGCCTATGTGTTGCTATGACGAACGGCTCAACCACTGCATGAGTATTCAACCTATAATCATTGAAATATATTAATAATTAAATTATAAATACATAAACATAATTTTCATTGTATGAATGCCATTGACAAATTATATACCAGTGGCTAACAAGTTGATGATAGCATGAATCATTAACAATGACATAAGCCTTAGCCAATAACCAAATAGTACTTTCAACACCTTCTTCTGCAGGCAAGTATACATTACTAACAACACCATATTGATCTCCCTGAGGATGTGGCAAACTTAACTCAATGGCCACTGGCTTTAAAGTTCCATCACTTTTCAAGAAAAGTATGGTTCTAGAAGCATAAGCCTTTGTAGAAGTTGAGTTTATTAGCCTCAAATATGGAATTATTGTGTCATGGTGATCAAGTATGAACAATTTCTTGCTCTCGATAGCCTGCGAAAAAATTTTGTTCATCACAACTATATAAGAGACTTAATATCTTGTGATAAAACACAATTATATCTATACCAGATCTGTAGTGAGCCCATCTAAGTTAGGTTCAATATGTTCTTTGGTTATTGTACTTGTTTGATCACCATAGATTGCACTGTCTAGCTTACTAGCTGGAGGAAACACCTGTAGTTAATTTCGGAAAAATTATGAAGAATAATGTTAAATATTGATAATTCATTAGGCCATTAATTGCATGAAGTGGCTTAACAATGAAATCTTAAGCTTACTTCAAGACTATGAACTAAGCCAGGATTTACACCAGCAATAATCTCCCTTCCAAATTCTTCATCTGTCATCCATGCAGACTTACTCACTGCTCAATAAGAGTAACAATTGTTAAAGATAATTAGTTAATAAAGATCTCAATTACCTTTTAATTTAATTAGAATAAGTGTAATAACAACATAAAATTGGTTTTTTATGATAAGTACTTAAGTAGCATCAGTGTTCTAAATTGCATTCCACAATTGCATTTGCAGCCACAATATTGCAGTTTTGGGTTTCGGCATCAGCATCACGGTGATAATTGCAGCCCATTTTCTCGCTATTTTATGTGATTGTGGTAAACGCTACATAAATGCAATCGGAATTTAAAACAATGAGTAGGATACCTTGAATAACTTTAGGTGTTGGAAACTTGAGGAACTCCTCGCCATCGGTTCTAAAAATTTCCTTCAACACTGGTAAAGGACTAATTTTGCTAATTGCATCTGTAGGAAGCTTAATTCCTCCTTCATAGAGTTCTCTCACTTCATCAAAGGTTTCAAACTCATCTGGTGTGAAATCTAATTCAAATACAGATTGTAACACAGAAGTTACGTCTTGTGCTACAGACTTCAGTCCATAGATAAGAAAATCAGAGGATTTCAAGTGACCAAAAGCTTCATCTCTTGGAATATAAACACTGCCACTCCTGCTCTCACTATTAGGATCTGTTAAGATAAAAGCATAGTAAATATAAATGACATCAAACTCAATTTTTGTTTCTATAATCTTGAAATTTTGCCATGATAATCAACACCTTGGTTCTCACTGTGATACCATGTTAAAGTTCTATCTCAAAAACCAATTGGCAATAAGAGGAGTAATCTAACAGATATTTAAATCATGTATAAGAGAACGAGGCATACGATGTGTGATTTACTTCTCAACATCCTTTTGTGAATATGCAATATTTCATCAATCCTTCCAATTAAATAATAAAACTTCTTATGCTATCATTTCATTTATTCTTCAACCATATTAAATATCTAACGAAAAGGTTAAAAACAGATAGATTTAGATTAATAAATTGCTCACTGTACTAGACTCTCACCTAATGAAATATGGGAAGGACAGAATACACAACCTTACCATTGCAAGTGAATAGACTATTTCCAGGATTTGAACCTGAGTAGTGTGTATTTCGGAAAGGAAAAAAATCCTAACCTGTATTTGTTTTTGGCCTTCCTGTTCTCCCCCTGCGAGGATAAGGAAACGCGCTAGATCCTCCCAAAACTTGTCTAGCATAACTAGCACCTTTATCAGGTTCACCTAAATCGTTGTAAACATCATAATCATAGATTCTTTCCCATTCCAATCGCTCCCCTTTTCCATCTCCTCTTAAATTCTGCAATTCTAATTGTCTATAATAGACTACTGCAGCTGGTGTCTGACTTGGTAGATAAGTCTGCAAATATATATAATTAACATCACTATACTGAATGATATAATTCAAATATTGAAATCATAGTTACATGGTTCGCCGTACTAGTTCCAGTCCGTGGTAGGCTAAGTTTGGTATGCGATATATAGGCTAAATGAGGGAACCATGTAATATGATTTAATTTCCGAATACTATTGCTAGGTAGATAGCTTACGTTATTAGCAAAGAAAATGCGATCATGTTGATATTTCTTGAAATTGTAAACCCATGAGTTGCAAGCAAAGTGGATGGTTCCTTGGTTAGGAATATCTTCAAGAGTCAAACTCACAAGAAAGAACTCATCTGTCATATAGTTCTGAATATAAAATGCTCCAGGAATTCCGAAGTTACTATCAAATTCAAAATGAATGGTGAATGCATTTTGTTGTGCTCCTAATGTTGGTAAATTGTTGATAGCACCTTCTAAATAAGCCTTATTTCCAACTTTTCCTTTCCCACTTGCTGCAAAAAATTATGATTAAAATTTCAAGTTATTCATGAAAAATCTCTGAAAAAACCTGAATTTTAGCTGTATAGTGTAATTACAAAGTATCAAGGTCCTTATCAATTCATCATTAGTAGTTATAGAATGAAAATTGACAGGTTTGAGATTTAGTATGATCCAACTCTTTAGCCAAAGGTATAACTTAGAATTAAAGTGGAGAAAATTATTTAAAAGTATATCTAGGTTGGTTAGATATCAGTTATGTTAGTTATGTGTCATATAAAGTCATACTTATTTGTTTGCTGTAGACACTTTTCACAATTTAGAAAAATTACACATTTTTTTTTTCTCAACTTCATCTCTTTATATATAATTCTAGAAATATATATCCATTCTTAAGAAGGTGAAAAAAATCTTTTATAGTTCTGTCTTGTATTTTAAATTATGGTTGTGATTATTTTGCTCTTACACTCACCGCAATATCATTAAGGAAACTTCCAAAACTACAATATTACAACCTTATTTATAATTGATGAGCGCAATTTAAAACATTAGATCGATCAACCAAATAAAGTTATTTTTTTGTACTATTAAGAGTATCCTTTCACTCATTAGGTAAAGAACTAATCGCCTTTCGGGATGGGTGACTATCCCTCCTGACAAGTATCGCTCCTACGAGATCTAGCGAATTCTTATACCAGTAGACCAACGTCTTGTTGGTACCAAAGAAAGTTATTAATCATGGCTTTAAGAGATGAGAATGTAAAAGTTAAAAAATAAAGTGAGAGAAGTTACAATCAGTTTTAGTAGCACTAATCAACTGAAGGGAAACTGAACTGCCCAAGAAGGAAGAAGCAGTATCCCATATTGATGTAATTCCTTCTAATACTCCATTCACAACCTTCTCAGCACTAAGTATGCTGTTAATATCTAACACATTCTTTTGAATTAGCACCACTGTGCCTTTGATCTTTGGTGAAAAAAGTCCACCTAGCATTTTTGCTTCTCCAATTAAGCAATTCTACTTAGGAAATTATTAGAAAATGTTGTGATTTGTGAGGAAAGTAAGTAAGTTATGTGGGTATTTATAGAGATATATGGAAAGAAAAACATTAAGAGTGGAGATTGCAATCTTCTTTTATTTCTAATTATTTGATGTAACTTGTATCTTTGGATAAATATGATTCTCTACAATTTTAAATTTTGTTTGAAATCCTAATTCATACTTAGAGATTGTTTTTGTTTTCTAGACTTAAAAATTATTAAAATGAGTATTGTATTTTCCAACAAAATATTTTTCATACCTCATGATAGATATTGAACGTTACATATCATACTAAAAAAATCAATCATTTTAACAAATGTGTTAGAAGTTATTGATTGATTCAGTATGAGGTGTGATGTAAAGTCAAACAATATAGATTATTAAGTTTATTCCAATCAGACCTTATAATCAACTTAATCACTCCATGTGAAAAATATGAATGAAAAAGGAGGAATGGACAAGGTTAAAAAAGCAATACATTTTTTATATGAAAATGTAATAGTTTAAATTTAATGATTAATTCAAATTATATAAACCATTAAATTTTTATATAAATATGATTAAAATGTGGAATATATTTTTTTAACTTACTTTTGTAATAATAAGTGAATCCCCGAATATAAATGCTAGAAAAACAAATACATCATTATCGAAAGAGTAGGTGATAATGTAATGAATTACAACTCTCATCTTGATTATGTGTATTATTATTCATCTCCATTTAAAAATGATAATTATTGTTGAATGATTCAACTCGTTTTTTTTTTCATTCTTAATTAAAAACGCAATGCACGAGTGTCCCTCGCTTTGTTTTTCAAATCAGAAAGAGATTGTTATTTTTTGTAATACCATCATAACGTACAGTGACTCAGATGATCGAAGACTAGAAACTAGCCACATTAAAGTAACGGACATGATTTTATCTTTTTTTCTTTAGTAGGGTCTCAACTATTGGTAAAGCAGTCATACTTCCTTCACCTAACATAATTTAAAAAATTGCATGGGGGTGAAAAATATTTTTTATAAAATTTATAGAGAAAGGAATTTTGTAAATTGCATGGGAGTTGAAATTACTGCCTGGAATTTTTATCTTTGACTAATTATTTACTGGCAGGTATTTTAGTATCAAGAATTTGGTAAACGTTTGGAGAATGTAGACAAATAACAAATTAAGGTCAGACTCATCAATGATTTGATTATAATATTGAGTCAATGAATCATTAGTTCGACCAGTGAATCAATGGTTGAACCAATTGACTCGATTTATATTAACAAATCTAAAGAATTTGTAATAGTAGTTAACATTATTTAATAATTCTATATTCTAAATCTAAAAATATTATCATATCTAAGTAAATAAACAATCAACAAGTGTTGGTTCAAGTGGTACATGTTTGATTCCCCTTAAGCAAGGTCTCGGGTTCGAATCTTGTGGATGGAAAAAATACCGCTGAGATAGTTAACCCTACATACATGTGGATGTTTCCGGCTCGGACAAGATTGCCTCTAGTGCGAGGATACTTGTAGGAAACTAAAAAAATAAAAAAAATTCACTACTCTGAAATGTTACAGATAAGTTGAAAACATCGTCAAACAATATATATTATGTTTTAATTGCAACAAAAGTGTACATAAATTTAAAATGTAATTAAACACGAAAGATTTTCAAAAACAAAAATTAACAGATAATAAATATAACTAAAAATAAGTTAAAATTATTTGATTTTTTTCATCTCAAAATGACATCATTTTAGTTATTTTTAAAAAAATATTTTTTGATTGACTTTGTCGGTCCAACCAATCCAACCATTCGAGTCACTGATTTTAGGCTTAAACTGAATGAGTTGAACCGAGTCAATCCGAGTTTGATACAAAATTGATTAGATGAGATGTTCGAACCACTGAATCAATGGTTGAACCAGTTGACTCAATTTATATTAACAAATGTAAAGAATTTGTAATATTAGTTAACATGATTTAATAGCTCTATATTCCAAATTTAAAAATATTATCATATCTAAGTAAATAATAAAAAATTCACTACTCTGAAATGTCACAAATAAGTTGAAAATATCGTCAAACAACATATATATTATGTTTTAATTGCAACAAAAATGTGCACAAATTTAAAATGTAATTAAACACGAAAGTTTTTCAAAATCCCCTCAAGCTTATCTCTTGCTTGTCCTCAAGCAAGTATTATGTCTAACTTTCAAAATCATGTATGAATGATGATATAGAAACCATGACCCAAAATAACAAGCAATCTCATGTTAGTTTTGAAACAATTCAGACATCACGACAACAAGACAATCATAAACAAATTTAATTTAAGCTAAGTCTTTGAGTCATAAAAACTGCATGAATTAGGGTCACTCTTCTCTCATCACTCTCATGTGTTTAAATGTCATAGTGTTTCACTCAGAAATTTTCATGAAAGTAAATTACCATAGACTTGATTATAGACTAAATCGCCACTAACTGTATTTGAATGCATGCAAAAATCAAGAGGTCTTTAATTGGTTGTAATGGGGTCAAGGTGAATGATTTAAGGCGGGATAGTCAAAGAAAGGATAATTCAAAAGACTTACAAATGTTTTCCAAAATACTTAAGGCTTTTAGATATATCTGATTGAAGCATTGAGATTCTCTTAATATGCCTTACTTTATCATATGATCTTTTTTCAATCAACCTTTCTCCTTATAACATACTTTTTTTAGTCCCTTCTCTTTTAGTATACTTTGTATTTCTTCTTTTTTTTCCTTTTTTTTTGAGATTTTCTAAAAGAGAAGGAATGAAATTAATTAATTTATTTTCTTCTTCACCTTTTTATGAATTTTTCATCACACATGACCTTTTTACCTTTCTTATTGCTTCAACCAAACATCAAAAATTACCCTAAACCCTCATTTGAGTAGTTATGAAAAATCATTAAAGTTCAGGCTCAAAAGTGGGCAATTAATGAGTTTTCATTGTTTATATCAAACAGTTGAAGGTCAAAAGTAAAAGTCCTAATTGCCTCTATCATTTTAATGCATACAAACGTACTTCAATCTTGAAACGGTCACAAATCAAGTTCTAGAATGTACAATCATAGAAAATTATGCACTCATGAAAGAAAAATGGTTTTATGCAATTGTCAATTCAAATAAGAACCCTTATTGTGTTTGGCCCAAGTTTCTCACATTTGATACATTCAGCAGATATTATGAAACAAAGACCTTTATTTAACCAAATTTAATTTAAAATTGTCAAATCTAATGTCTTTCATGTTATTATTCTATCAACAATTTTTTCTTCAATGGGGGTCACAGATCAACAATCATTATTCATGCATACTTTTTCATTTAAAGTAGATAGACAACACATAGAACAGAGCAGATGATAGATGATATATGAAACATATGATAATATGAATATTCAATCTAAAAAATTTAAAATTTATATGGTATACATGACATGAATGAACTATCTGAATGCAAAACCCCCTCAAGCGTAGAAATTTACATTGTCCCCAATGTAAAAATCTAAACAATAAGAGAAGGAAAAAGAAAACTCACGGGTTAGATAGGAAATGTCCTTAACTCATGTGCCAATTATAAGTGGTTGGCTTCATTGGGTGTAGTGGAAGTACCTACAAAATAAGAGAAAAATGTCCCAAATGACCGAGATGGACTAGGTGCAAATATCCTATTTGAATGAGGCAACTAATAGGCATTACCGTGTTAGCACTTTTCCATGTAAATGTTTTTATTTTTTTTATTTTTTGAAGTTTATGATTTTTTTGTGGCCGATACTATATACATCCCCTTACAAAGGCTTCAAACTCAGGGAGGCACTAAAGTCGACACTAAAACACTAAAATTAGTGAAAAAAGTGTACGAAGCGCTCGTTTAATATCATTAGCTTGATGGTTGATCCTTGCAGCTCATGTAGGGTCGTAGAGGGCTATGTTTGTTTGTTTCTTCAATCGTTCATATGCTAGATAATGCTTCAAACGTGGACCATTCACCTTGAAGTTTCCCCTTTCCTCATTCCATATCTCAACTGTTCCATAAGGATAGACCTTGGTGACTCTAACGGACCTGACAATCTAGACTTTAGCTTCCCTGGAAAGAGCCTCAATATAGAGTTGAATAAGAGAACTAGTTCCTCTACTCATAATTCTCTGCGGATTATGTGTTGTCATGCCATCTTTTTTTCTTTATTTGTAAGTGCGAGCATTCTTATAAGCATCCAACCGCAGTTCTTCCAATTCTTGCAGTTGGAATTTCCTCTTTTCTCCAGCAACTTTCAGATCAAAGTTTATCAATTTGACTGTCTAATACGCCTTATGATCTAGTTCCACTGGAAGGTGGCAGGGCTTACCATAAATCAACCTGAATTGTGACATACCAATATGTGTTTTATATGCAGTACGATAAGCCCATGAATCCTCATCAAGCTTTAAGGATCAATCTTTCCTGCTCCTAGATAGTGTCTTCTCCACCTCAAGGATGGGGTTCATTGGCATTTCATGCTTTTTTTGAATAGTTCACCACTCTTTGGCAACAATCACATGTGAGAACAAAGCTCCTTGCATATCTGAATATTTGTGGCCAAAAGAAGCCACATTGGAATACCTTTGCTATTGTTTTTGAAGTACTGACATGGCCTCCATAAGAGGTAGAGTGGCAACAACTCAGAATCTTTGACACTTCTTCTTCTGGAACACATCTTTAGTAAATACCATCAGTGCAGATTCAATAGAGGTAAGGATCATCCTAGATATACTTCTTCATATCTGAGAAGAATTTCTTTTTCTGTTGCGGTGTCATTTGAGGTGGAAGAATCTTGCTGACCAAATAGTTGACAAAGTCAGCATACCCAGGTGCCTCTATAGTGTCGACGAGGAGGAGTTGCTCATTAGGAAATGAATCATTAATAGGTATGTCTTCCTCCTCTCCACTGGATGTTCAAGCCAAAATAAGTGATCTGCAACTTGATTATCTGTCCCTTTTCTGTCAACAATCTCTAGATGAAATTCTTGCAAAAGGAGAATCCATCGGATGAGTCGTGGCTTGGCTTCTTTCTTATACATCAAATATCTCAAGGCTGACTGATCAGTATGGACTATAACTTTAGAACCTACTAGGTAGGACCTAAATTTTCGAAGGCAAACGCAACAACTAGTAGCTCATTCTCTATGGTGGCATAGTTGGCTTGAGCTCCATCAAGTGTTTTGCTTGCATAGTAGATAGCATGCATCTTCTTGTCCTCTTTTGGCCCAACACTGCTCCCACGACATAGTTACTAGCATTACACAACACTTCAAAGAAAAGATTCCAGTCTGGTGATTGCAATATTCGTATAGTGATCAATGCCTCGTTCAACCTGCAAAACGATTGTAGACAAGCAGCACTAACATCAAATATAGTATCTTTCATTAAAAGGTTAGAAAGGGGTTTCACAATTTTTTAAAAATATTTTATGAATCTATGGTAAAATCCCGCATGGCCTAAGAAAGTCCTAACACCTTTTATGTTAATTGGTGGTGGCATATTTTTTATTACTACAATTTTTGCCCTGCCCACCTCTATCCGTTTTCCTAAAATTAAATGCCCCAACACAATAATACCCTCGCGCACCATGAAGTGACATTTTTCTCAATTTAATACAAGATTCACTTCCTCACATCTCTGCAATAGTTTTGTCAAATTTGTTAAACAATCATCAAATTAAAGTCCGTAAACAGAAAAATCATCCATAAAAACTTCCATTATGTTTTCTATAAAATCAGAAAATATTGCAGTTATGCATCTTTGAAAAGTGGTTGGACATTTCAAAGCCTAAAAGGCATTCTCCTATTGGGAAAGGTGCCATAAGGACATGTGAAAGTAGTTTTCTGTTGGTCTTTAGGGTGAAAGGCGATTTGATGAAATCTCGAGTACCCATCTAAATAGCAGAAATATTCATGTGTAGCAAGCCTTTCAAGCATTTGATTAATGAATGGGAGAGAGAAGTTATCTTTCCTAGTGACTGTGTTTAATTTTCTATAATCAATACACATTCTCCAACTTGTGACTGTTCTAGTTGGTATTAATTCATTTTTCTCATTTTTCACAACAGTCAATCCTCCCTTTTGAGGAACCACATGAAGTGATTTCACCCATTCACTATAAGATAAAGGATATATTACCCCATCATCGTAAAGTTTCAGCACTTCTTTCCTAACCACTTCTTTTTATTAGGTATTACTGGATAGAACACCTAAAAAGAGGGGGGGGGGGTTGAATAG
>NC_032013.1:13570957-13637842 GCF_001865875.1 Lupinus angustifolius | reverse complement strand
TTGAATAGGTGACGTAGTCATCAATTATCACTTTTCACACCGAAACCCTATTATGGAAAAGCCTCAGTTAATCGATTAACACTCTGCTTTAATCGATTAACTCATAGAAAAATAGCAAGTTGCAGAATGGCTTCTTGCACAGCCACTCCCCGATGTTCAAGAATAGATAAAGCAAATATTTTTGTATAGAATTAAACTAGATACAACAACCTAACATTATCCAAAATATCATGCAATTATAAGACTTGAAATGTAAAGAGATTAGGAATAGAAAAAGCCTGCAACAAGGAATTTTATCCTGGTTCGTTTGCAGGTCCACTTGCAAACTACATACATGCCTCCCCTTCTGATCTCGGGAGATTTTCTTCACTAATATTGAATAGAATGTATAATTACATGCAAACTTCTAATACAACACTTATACGCTCCCTTCTTAAATCCAAGAACCCACTTTCTTGGTTTGACTATCCTAATTGCCTAAGAAAACCTTTCTTACGATCTAGCCCCAGTCAAGAACTTGTTCTAAACTCAAGACCTCTAAGTCTTGGTGAAGACTCACTGAATCTCTTAGGTGGTAAGACACCAAGAGACAAATTCCCTTACTATAAAAACATAGTATTATCAAGCACAATTTTGCTCAAAATATTACAATTAAAACTCAGCTAAAAACCCTATACAAAACTCACAAGATAATATGAATATGTATGAGTTTAAGTAAATGCATAAAAACATAATTTCTACCCTAAAATTCTCTTAAAGAAATGCAAGAAACATGCAAGAAAAGATAGGAATGTTTAACATATTAAACCACATGCAATAAGATGTCAATTAAAGCCTAAGCGTGGTACTATCTCTCACTTTCTCACAATGCATTTCACTCTGCCTATATGACACAATTAAGCATGAAAACTATGCAACTATCAATTCTAAAGATGAATGATATGATGTATGGTACATGATCTGAAAACACAGTTTTTATAGAAAACCTTTCTGAGACCCAATTAATCGATTAAGTACCCTTTTAATCAATTAACGAGTTGTTGGGAATAACTATTTTCTGGTTTTCAGTTTTCTGTTAAAACCATAATCACGTTAATCAATTAACACACCACTTAATCGATTAACTAGCACATTTTTCAGCTAAATGATTAAACAACATATATGTTATGCTTATCATCTATACATGTTTTACCAATATATTATGTCTAAGATGCACAACTAACATGTATGATTAATGCATGAACACATAATGATCTAGATGGAATGTCTCATGTAAATGAAATGATTACTTTTAAGGCTTGTGAGACTTGCATCTAGGTTTACCTAACCTAGACTCAATATTTAAGGCACACATCTAAGACTTCTAAAAATAAATCTATTAAAGAACCTAGTCTAGATATGAAACCCTTGAGTCCACGACATGTTGATTTGTTGAGTCATCTTCAAGCTTTCACACTAAATCCTTGTCTTCATCAAAACATAGGCAATCCAATAGTGCTATACTTGACACTTTGCACTTTCAATCTCCCCCCTTTTGATGATGACAAACTCCACACCAAATCTTATTTTGATGCATAGCTTGATGATGGTCATAGAATGCATGATTGTTAATTTCAAAGTTAAAGCACATTGCTCCCCCTTAGTGTAAGTAGGTAGCGAGAAAAAAAGAAGCTGAATATTATTTACAACCCGCAAACACATCAAACAACAAAGCAACCTTTCTCCCCCTTTTGACATTATTAAAAAGATAAACTAATCAATCTAGTCAAAAGTAAGAAGATTTGTGTAATGATATCAAAACTGTAATCAGTCAATTAATTTTGGGAATTTAACTAATTAACCAGTTGAAGGAAGCTTGAACAAATGCTCTTGTTGACAAACATTTAATCGATTAAATACATGTGTTAATCGATTAAATGGACAAAATATAATAAATGAACAATTTTAATGGCATGGAAGGTTATACGATAATTAGTTAAGCATAGAGAGATCAAACATTAATATAGTAGCATATAAACAGCAGGCTTCAAACAAGATAGATGCAGATAACCAGTCATTGTCAAGAACCATTAAACATACATTCATACTATATATGACATAGATAAGAATATAATATAAGCAATTTAAAAAAAAAAACAAGCAACAATTAAAGTTCAATATCATGCATATCAAGTGATAAAAATTCAGCAAAAGTAGATAGTAACTATTACAACCCAATAAAAACAAAGTCATATATGAAAGTAAACGCAATTAGATCAATGCAAATAGATTTTAAAGTTTCTAACATTCTTTCATCCATTGATCAAGATTATCACGATATTAGGTTACCTCACATGCTTTACCTCATCTTTATCAATATGTTTGAAGTTTGTCATATTTGATGTTTTCTTTGGCCTTTCTTCAATTTGTGATTCTTGTCCTTTTCTTGCACAGAATATCAATTCTTGAAGTATTTATCCTCATTTTTACCTTTGTCGCACAATGCTTCCTATCTTCAAGAATTTGTGATGACAAGTTGCTCATAGGTGTCATAGTCTCCTTTCCTTTGTTGCAAAGTCAACGAAGATTGATCTTCTCACCTTCTTATGTGCCTAGAACACTTGTTGCCCATATGAAAGTTGGAGTCCATATGTCCTTAGGCACACCTACAAAACACACTTAATTGCTTTTCTTAGGTACCCAACTAAGCTTGGGTCCCTTGATGTTAGTAGCATGGGGATTTTGTTTCTTAGTAATCTACATACACTTTCTATTTGAAACATCATGCATTCTAACATTACACGCATTCAAGGTATGACCATACAATCCACAATAAAAGCAAGTAGGTGATTCATGATGTGAAATTTTCAGAACATTTACTTGTTTCTTGTGAAATGTGTTATTTGCTTGCATATATTCCAAACTAGACTTGATCCCATCATTTTTATATGTAGCAAGTAAGTTGTTTGAATTGTGATAACGAGATGTAAAATTAGCAAGTTTATCATTTAAGATAATGTTCATTTTTCATGCAAATGCAATTTTCACAAATAGATGCCACATTTAAGTTAGAAGTACAATCACATGAAGAGTTAGCATATTTAGCATCTAAGGTTTTGTTTTCAATTTTCAACATATCAATGAAATTTGGCAATTCACATATTTTATTTTCATGATCTAAAATTAACCTTTTGCTATTCATGCACTTTTTAGCTAACATTTTAAGTTCTTCATGAATTTCAACGTAAGCATCATATAACATGTTATACTTGAAAGATATATTGGAATTTGAACTAGAATCGTATGAGTATACCTCAATAGGCTCGTCTTGCTCACTTACTTCGCAAGAGTTCGAATTTTGAGCAATTAGACAAATCTTGTGTGATTCTTCATCTTCCGAGATGCTTGTTGACGAATCGTCCTGTTCGGGTTCATCCCAAATAATATATGCCTTCTTAGCTTTGATGTCCCGAGAGTCTTTCTTGAAATCTTGTTCAACCTTTTTCGCAGTTGTAGAGCATGTGTACCTCATGCGTCCTACTTTCCTATTCTTATGGCAAGATTCATTGTCTTTGGGATTCTTGCTCATCTTGATAGAACTATCTTCATCTTCCTTGTGAAGCTTCTTGGTGCCTCCATTCTTTCTTAAGTACTTTCTGAATTTGTTGATAAGGAGAGACATGGCTTCATCATCTATGTCGGAATCGGACTCACTATCATCAAATATCTCCTTTTGACTTCTTGCATCTGATCTTGTTGCTTTGAAGGAGGTTTCTTTGATGTTCTCATCCATTTGTTTATTGAGTGTCAAACATCTTAATTCTTGCTCATGTTCTTGAAGTTTGCCAAATAGAGTGAAAACGTTATTTGTTCCAAGTCATTTGACTCCATAATGGCAGTCACCTTGGGTTGTCATTTCTTGTTCAAACATCTCAACACTTTAACAGTTAGTTGATGTTTGGCAAATGATTTATCTAATGCAATGAGATGATTAATAATATGAGTAAATCGTTTTTGTAAATTATAAATAGACTCATGTGGAAACATATGAAACAACTCATACTCATGCATCAATGTATTCAATCTAGAACGTTTGAGCTCACTAGTGCCTTCGTGGATCACTTCTAAAGTTTCCCATATTTCCTTGGCACTATCGCACTGAGAGACTCTAAAGAACTCATCGTATGAGAGTGCGAAAGTTATAATGTTTTTCGCTTTCAAATCGAATTTCATTTTTCTCTTTTCCTCGTTGGTCAAGAGACTTCTAGGTTTCTCTTTCCTTTTTCCGTTCACTGTGTAGTGGAATGAAAGGTCCATTTTCCACGGAATCCCAAATTTCCGTATCGATGGCCTCAATAAAAACTTTCATTCGGACTTTCCATTAAGCATATCCCTCGCTACTGAATACGAGAGGGCGGTTAATAGATGCTCCATCACCGCCAAAGGGGTTGGTGGAACCCATTTGATTTCCCTTTAGGATCACACTTATGTGGTTGAGCTAGCACATCATACTAGCTCTGATACCACTTGTTAGGTATCACTGGACATAACACACCTAGAATGGTGGGGGTTGAATAGTTGTTGCGGTTATCAATTACCGCTTTTCGCACCGAAGCCCTGTTATGGAAAAAGCCCCAGTTAATTGATTAACACTCTGCTTTAATCGATTAACTAACAAAAAACATCAAGTTGTAGAATGGCTTCTTGCACAGCCACTCACCGACGTTCAAGAATAGATAAAACAATATTTTTGTATAGAATTAAACTATATACAACAACCTAACAGTGTCCAAAATATCAGCTAATATCATGCAATTATAAGACTTGAAATGTAAAGATATTAGAGATAGAAAAAGCATGCAACAAGGAATTTTATCCTGGTTCGTTTGTGGGTCCACTTGCAAACTACATCCAGGCCTCCCCTTCTGATCTCGGGAGATTTTCTTCACCAACATTGAATAGAATGTATAGTTACATGTAAACTTCCAATACAACACTTAGACGCTTCCTTTTTGAATCGAAGAACCCACTTTCTTGGTTTGACTATCCTAATCGCCTAAGAAAATCTTTCTTACGATCTAGCCACAGTCAACGATTCGTTCTAAACTCAAGACCTCTAAGTCTTGGTGAAGACTCACTGAATCTCTTAGGTGGTAAGACACCAAGAGAGAAATTTTCTTTTTACAAAAATAGTACAAAAACAGAGTATTATTAAGCACAATTTTGCTCAAAATATTACAATTAAAACTCAACTAAAAACCTTATACAAAACTCACACGATAATATGAATATGTATGCATTTAAGTAAATGCAGAAACACAAATTTCTACCCTAAAATTCTCTTAAATAAATGCAAGAAAAGATAGGAATTTTTTACATATTAAACCAAATGCAATAAGATGACAATTAAAGCCTAAGCATGGTACTATCTCTCACTATCTCACATTACATTTCACTCTACCTATATGACACAATTAAGCACGAAAATATGCAACTAGCAATTCTAAAGATGAATGATATGATGTATGGTACATGATCTGAAAACATAGTTTTTATAGAAAACCTTTCTGAGACCTAGTTAATCGATTAAGTACCCTTTTAATCGAATAACGGGTTGTTGGGAATAACAATTTTTAGGTTTTCAGTTATTTGTTAAAACCATAATCACGTTAATCGATTAACACACCTCTTAAATGATTAACTGACACATTTTTCAGCTAAATGATTAAATGGTAAATAACCTATATGTTATGCTTATCAACTATACATTTTACCAATATATTGTGCCTAAGATGCATAAGTAACATGTATGATTAATGTATGAACACATAATGATCTAGATGGAATGTCTCATATAAATGAAATGATTACTTTTAAGGCTTGTGAGAGTTGCGTCTAGGTTTACCTAACCTAGACTCAATATCTAAGGCTCACATCTAAGACTTCTAAAAATAACTCTATTAAAGAACCTAGTCTAGATATGAAACCATTGAGTCCACGACATGTTGATTTTTTGATTCATCTTCAAGCTTCCACTAAATCCTTGTCTTCATCAAAATATAGGCAATCCAATAGTGCTATACTTGACACTTTGCACTTTCACTTTCATATTAGGATTTAGTCTCCTTTGGTTTTCAATTGAAGTTTTATATTTAGGTTCCATGAAAATTCTAGCATGCAAAAAGAAGGGTATATGCCCCTTATATTATCCAATGTGTATCCTATTACCTTCCTATGCATTCTTAAGACCCTTAGCAATTTTTCAGTTTCCAATTTATTTAATTTGGCATTAACGACAACTAGATAAGATGAATTGGGTCTAAGAAATTCATACCTAAGGGTGGAGGGGAATGTTTTTAATTCATGTTTAGGTGGTTTCCCCTCCTCCCGATCTTCATATTTGGGTATTACCTTCAAGTTCTTATCTTGCGGGTTGTGAGGAAGTGATGGACTTGCATTCAGAAACTCAACAAGCTCAGCCACTTCCTCATCAACATCTGAAGTGTCACCATCTACCATGCATCTCTCCAAGGGATCCTTAGATTGCACTCTAGCTGCTTCCTCTTTCACAACTTGGTTCAACATATCAATCTTGAAACATGAATCCTCAAGAGAAGGTTGTTTAATAGATTTAGAAATATTCTTTTTCATCTCCTATGCTCAGGGAAAGTTTTCCATTCTCTACATCAATTATAGCACCAGCTATAGCCAAAAAGAGTCTTCCTAGTATGATTGAGATTAGTGAATCATCTTCTATCTCTAGTATTACAAAACCCGCTGGAATGAACAATTTCCCAACTTTGATAGGAACATCCTCGAAGATGCCTATAGGGAATTTAACTGACTTATCTTCTAATTAAAGTGATACAATAGTGGGTTTTTCTTCACCCACTTTCAACTTTTTGCACACATATAAGGGCATGAGACTCACACTTTCCCATAAGTCACATAAGGCATGACCAAAACTAGTGTTTCCTATTAAACATGAGATAGAAAAACTATTGGGATCTTTTAATTTAGGAGGTAATTTATTTTGAATTAAAGCACTGCACTCCTCAGTTAAAGCAATTGTTTCATAGTCCTCTACTCCTCTTTTTTAGATAAAATATCCTTAAGAAATTTTGTGTATGCAGACATCTCCTACAGTGCCTCAGTAAGGGGCAACCTGATGTATAATTTCTTAAGAATATCCAAAAATCTACCAAATTTCTTTTCTAATTTGCCTTTGCCAATCTATGAGGAAAAGGAACTGGTGGTGCATATGATGGCGAAGCCACATACTTAGACACCTTTTCAAAATTTTGCTCCCCTTCAGGGGGTTGTGTCTCAGTATGTTCCTCTTCCACCGATACATTTGTCCTAATTTTCACTCCTTAATTTGACAGATTTACAATGTTCATTATTTGGATTTTTTCTGCTTGTTGGGCAATTTGTGTTTCCAACATTTTACCATGGATGGTCAGGTTTTCTATTTTAGAATTCAAGTTATTGAGCATGTTTGAAAAACTTTTATTAATCATGACTTGATCTTCATAAAATTTATTTTGGTTAGCAAGTAATTTTTCCTAACCATCCATTAATGTTTTAAGAGTAGGATCAATAAGAGAAGATTGTACCTGTGGAAACCTTGTTCGGGGTTTCCTGTTACCTGGTCCATCCTGGTATTGATGATCCAGAGTATTGTTGCTCCTCTAAGAAAGTTTGGGATTGTTCTTCTTGTATGATGGGTTGAATTGTTGCTTACTCCTCTCCTTGTAGTCATAGTAGTTGCACGATTCAGGTTGTTCATTGACCAATGCTCCATATTCAGGTTCAGTCAAGTGTTTGAATTTGGACCACTCATGACCTTTTGCTCCACACCTCTCACATATTGCAGTAGACCCAATAGCATTACTTTGATATTTTTCCAGCTTTCCAAACCTTTGAGAAAGGTTCTCCAGCGTTGAAATTACCTTCTCCATATGATTGCCTGAATATTATGCACCAGAGTCTCTTTGTGGATGGTGTCTCCTCTCATTCGCTCATTGATGATGATTAGAAATTACATGCTCTATGATCTTTGAAGCAACATCAATTCCTTTGCACATAAAGGCACCACCTGGTGACGAGTCCAACAATTATTGTGATGGAAAGTCTAGCCCATTGTAGAAGTTCTAAACCAGCATCCAGGGTGGAATACCATGATGAGGGCAACCTTCAATCAACTCATTTAATCTTTCCCATGCTTTAGCAATTGACTCTCCATCCCTTTGACTGAAGTTCTGGATGACGTGCCTATAGTGCACAATTTTAGAAGGAGGAAAGTATTTGTTTAGATAAGCCTCCTCTAAACTTTGCCATATGGCTTTAATTTCAACATTTTGATTCCTTAGCCAAGTCTTAGCTCTGTGTCTAAGGGAATATGGGAACATGTAGAGACGAATGACATCTTCAAAAGCCCAATGAATCCTCACTGTCTCACAGAATTCCAAGAACTGATCAATATGGACATTGGGATCTTCATGAGCTCCAACTCCAAATTGGTTTTGCATCAGCATTTGGATCAGAGCAGATGGCAAAGAAAAGTTCTCTGCCTCAATAGCTGGGCGGATTATTCCCGGACGTGAACTACGAACATTAGGGGCTACGTAGTTACGAAGTGGTTTTTCATCTCGTTCAACCATTGTTTATACACACACATTCTTTCTCTTCGTTGCCTTCTTCTTCTACGAAAAGTCCTTTCTAGCTCTGGGTAGTAATTTGAACTTTGCATAAACCAAATGGACAACCTGCGTATGTACCTAGAAAAAGGAAAACGCGTAATACACTAGAGTAAAGTAATGAATTAATTGAGAATTAAATAAATTTTGACACAATCCCCGTCAACGGCTCCAAAAACTTGATAAGGCAAATCACAAGTGCAAGATTATATCCCCAAGTAATAAAATATCGACCCCACGAGGACTGAAAAATTCTTTTAACTATAACAATTAGTTTATACTTAACTCAAATAGGAATTAAAAGTGAATTTAGAACAATCGAACAAGTGATAAAAATAATTATGAAAATAGTAAAAACGGATTGAAATCTAATTTAGGAAGAGTTCCCAGAATAAGGGTTACCGCCTTTACACTCGTAAATCCTTGTTTTGCTCATTTTCATGAACTTTAAGTTGTAAGGGTGAATTGTTCTTTGATATATTTCATCCTTTCTCGAGCTCTGATACATGTACTCAATTGAAGTCACACCTACTCTCGTGGTACGATTATGAATCAAATCCTTTACTTGGATCTTTCAATCCAATCATTTCGTAGCAACCCAATGTGAATTCCAGAAACCCCCGAGAATCCTAATACTACTCTCGTGAATTAGGATTCTAGTTTGAATAACTGAATGGTCGGAAATTTGTTTTCACCTCTCGGTCTTTCCCCAATGTATCTAAGAGGTGTAATTTATTTGCCAAACAACTCATACGAATAAAACTCAGTTTAATGATAAAAATCACAATACTCAATGAAATAGAAGTAGAACAAGTGTTTATTGAATGTAAAAGGGCATAGCCCCAATCCTAGAAACAAGGAATTACTCACTCATGACGGAGAAGAGAATACCAAATTCTAAATTAGAGAATTGCAATGTAAAGTGTAAAGTGTTTTCCATCCTTGAGGGAGAACCCTCATTTATCCTGATTACAAAATATTGGGATAAGCTCAACAAAACAAATCTAAAAAATAGGAATATAATATAACATCTATGACTTATTTTGACCCTTCAATTTGTCTTCGCATAGCCTCAACAATGAATTTCATCTCCTTGCATCTAATCTCTATGCTTTTTGGCTTTAATCCTTCCGAACTGCACAACATAGCCAAAAATACCCGCTCAACCCGAACAAAGAGAAATAAAAGCTAAAAACAATTCTAAAGTCCTAATTATGTCCTAAAATGCAAGTTAAATGCAATGCAAATGTAGCATAATTTCACACTCATTAACGACCACAATGGGTACAACATAATGATGGTTTAGATTCACTACGCTTATCCTTCCTTTCTTGAAAGTGAGTGCAAATTATTTTGTGGCAGCATAACTTCCCTACTGAATCCACGATTCTGATAGTAGGCTTGGAAAACAACAACTTCTGGCATGGATTTTCGTCCAGCGAGGATGATCTTTTGTTGTTCATCATTCGACACTATACGATAAGCTGAACGGTTCGTGGACAAGATCTAAGTTTTAATGGTTCTGAAACCATCATTCAATCCCATTAAGAACTCATACATATGTTCTTTCTCTTTCAGTTCAATCAATTTCTTTCCAATATCAGATGTACATGTCTCATAGGTACATTTTGACATAGGCGAAAGAGATTGGATTTCATCCCACAGTTCTCGCAACTTTGTGTAGGCCATGACTGGCCTTTTCTTGATGTGTGGTGGTCAACATACATTTGAGGTCATAAGTCCGAGGAGTGCTTTCTTTTCCAAAACAATCATCTAGGTCCTTCCAAATTTCTTCAGTAGTGTTAGTGTATTTTACGCTATTTCTCATCTAATTTTCCATGGTTGTTGTTAGCCAACCTTTGATAATGGCATCACAATGTTTCCAAGACATCAAATTGCATAAACCTTTATCTATAATTTTGACAGTTCTACCAATGATACCAATTTTATTCTTTGCATAAATAAAATTCCTTGTCTCTTGAGACCAATATGCATAATTGCTGTCATTTTGGGTTTCACTCACATGCATTTTTCAGGGATAATCTGATGCATGTATGTAGTAGAAAGAATTAGGGTTTGTTGATGGTAGGGGAAACTACCAATTAGCATTTCTTTGGTGTTTTTGGTCAAGGTGATGGATTTATGGATATGTGTTTGGTGGAAGATGATGGAGGCTAGGGTTTTCTTCTAGGATTGTGTTAACCTGCTCTAATTCCAAAATAGAATTGGTCATCTCATTCATATTACTCAATGTAATCAAAGGAATAAATACATGGAAAGAGAACAACAAAATCCCTCAAAATAAGGAAGGGATTAGAATAAGATTATCATATCATAAAATCGCTAACGACCAAGAATAGAAGAAAAATATAAGAAGATATGAGAAAAATGTAAGAAGATATGAGAAGTAGATAATAAGATGTAAGGAGAAGATATAATAGGATTTCCTTCAAATATTTGATGCACACTAGATAACTCATTAAATAATAGTAACAATATTATATAAATCATATAAAAAATATATAATTATTTTAATGTAAAGAATACATGTAATTTGTGAAGTATTTGTTTTGCTTAGTGGAAGTCGTAAGAATAGTAACAATGTAATAAAGGTGGTGTGTGAGTATCAATATCAAGTGTGAGATAGGGGAAGTGGATGAGGTGGTGACAATAATGATAGTGATGCAATAACCATGATCAAATGATGGTGCAATGGTGGGTGGTAAGGATAGTGACCATGTAGTCAGGATGGTGTGGGGATATCAATAATGAGTGTGAGATAGGGGGAAGTGGATGGGGTGATGGCAACAATGATATTGGTATGATGGTTTTGACCGAATGATGGTGCAATGATGGATGACAATAATAGTCATGAGAGTAACGAGAACGATTGGGTGTGAGTATAAGAAAAGAAAACAATAAAATATCATATATTACTTTCTTAATCTCGCTACCTTTATGTCAATACACTAGTTATTTTCTTTAGAATATACACTAGATAAGAAGGATAAGATAAACCATAAGAATAACTTTGGTTGCCTTTGGTTTAGGAGAAATAGAGTAGAAAGAGTAAGAGTTGAGAGAAGTTAAAAAAAAAGTGTGCATCTCTTTCCTTTGGTTGAGAAGGAGAGAAGAGCAGATAAAAGGAAAAGTACAGTGAGACTTTCTAAATTTGGTTCTCCTCTCTTATGAGGAGAAAATGGAGGAGGGGTGTGATTTTTTACTACACATCAAATGCTCTCTCACACTAAAATCTCATTTCCTTTCTTGGTATATATATATACAACAACATAAAATTTTGTTACAATAGTGCATATAGCAATATTATGAACTTAAAATTTTATTTGTTGAAATTTTATGGTTGAAAAAAAAAATAACTAACAATAAAAATTGTATTTATTCAAAATCTATATATACATATAAATATATAATAAATTATAAATTATAGTGCAATATCTATGTATTGTTAGTGTAAAGATTTATATACAATCAATATATCATCCATCATGTATAAATTTTTTTTAAAAGAAAATTATTATTAAATATGAATGGTGGATGATGTAGTAACATTATATCAAACTTATACATTCAGTCATACATATTTTTCATTAACAATATAAATACTTGTTATTTCTTTTCTCTTTACTTTTAAGTGTATTTTTGTTCTTAAGAAAACAATGTTTTTTATTTCTTCTCACTTTCTATCAAACCAAACAAAAACTAGCAAGAAGAAGAATACATCTCTTTCTCTTCATTCTCTTTCACCTTTCTATTATGCCAAACAACATAAAACTCCACTCATTTTCTCACCTTTTTCTATCTTACTACTCTTCTTCTTACTTAATCATCTCCTCTTACTTTCTCCTCCTCACCAAAACAAAACATTAGTCATAATCCTCTAGGGTTACCAATTAATGAATTATAATACGATAGGTTGGAAAATCTTATCATATATCTTTTATCCTAGTTATCAACTAAGTCCTAACATACAAGAAATTATTACATGTAAATCATCTCTGACGCAACTAAATTAATAATATTAACTGAATAATACTAAATCGTTTTAGTGAAACCATGCATACAATAATTTCACTTATAATACTACATATTATGATGAATGGCTTAGAATTAACCATCGATATTGTTATTCAGTATAGCCGTTGGTGGGATGGAGTGCTGGAATCTAGGCAAGGTGTAGCTTAAATGTTGTCTGAGTAAGGTCTGAGAGTGCTTAGGTGGGTACTTGAAAAGACACTCCAACGTTCAAGTCAATATATAAAGATTTGTGAGTATAGAGAATAATGTGCAAGAGAGTAAGAGAGTAAGAGATGATAACTTCCTTCTGAGGGGTCTCCTCTATTTATAAAGGAGAAGAGCATGAAATATTATGTGGTAGATGTTGTTGACATGGTCAAACATCTTGCCTTGTTGAGTCTGCCCCAAACAAGCCTGAATTGTTTTATCCGTGTTGGACGGCTCTAGCAAATTCATACTGTAGTTGGTACATTGCTTTATCCAGGGTAGTTGTTTTGTAGCATGTCCCACTTGTTGTACCCATATTCTAGGCTTGTTCTCGCTACATGGTGGGGTATGGTGCATGGTGCAGGTGATGTGTTCAACCATGTCATAGAAGTATGTGTTGTGAAGGCGGCATGAAAGTCCTATTCAGACGAAGTGATAGTCCTATAGCAAAGGTCTATGGTCCTGTACATTACTGAGGATACTCTGTCCAGCTAGCATCGTCCCTTACCTAGCTAGGCCAACTATCATGCCATGATCCATAATTGTAAAAGTTGGATATTCTTTTCTCTATGTTTGGTCGGGACCTGTGTAGATGTGGGCGGACATGATGTGTCCTAGAACCAGGATGGAACATTTTGTCCCAGTCTAGTGCTATGAACATGCATGGTTATGCTAGTAGACATTAAGAGATGTTGGGAATTTGGGCAGTCAATCGTTAGTGAGGTTTTGATATCCAGACAATGTTGACAGTCACTATGTTATCATTATACGGGAGTATTTTAAAAAATTCAGTAAGTGGTTGGTGTGCTTCTCATTTATGCGACATTTATTAACCTCGACATTATTTGAAGGGTCATCATAAATGTTATGCAGATGCGTGACACATGGTTGGTCATGGGCGTCTAGATGTGATTTGTGACACATGGTTGGTCATGGGCGTCTACATGTGATTTGTGACAGCATGCGCCTATATCCTTTCATTGATGCATTAATGTGAGTCACCTAAATCTGGATGACATCCATTAGATTTTTACTCAAGTGCTTGTGGAAGGTTAGGATGAGAGGTGCTTTATCTGTCGATTAATGTCTTGTTGTCTCTTTTTCTGTATATACCGTTAGATTCACACTTGAGTGTTTATAAATGACCAAGATGGATTTGGGCGATCCTTGGGAATAATGGGTTGTTCACTGCCTAACCACATATCTCCTCCATGTTCTTATAAATAGGACATCACCCATTTTTCACATTTTTACCTTGCTTTCATGTTTTAAAGTACTTGTGAGAGATTTCTGAGATTTGCTTTCATCTTCCAAGTTCGACTTTGCTCTTTGTAGTTGTCCTTATTATTCAACCTTAGGTAATCTTCCTTGCCTTTTCTTATTGTCCTTCTTTTTATTTCTGCCTTTTTGTAAGAGATGGTAAGAATGAGAGACTTTGGGGAGGATTCCAATAATGACAGTTCTGTTGAGGTTATGTCATGTCCTCCCCCACCTTTTACTATGTCTTCCTCTCGATGGTGGAAGACAAGGGGGCATCAACATCCCCTCGACACAATCCTATCCGCACACTTGATATCCCTCGTGAGTTTAAACCTAGAACGATCAGGTTACGCAGATAAGATCCTTGATGATCTTGCTCGACGGGATGCCCCCACATTAAGTGGTTGGCCGCCATATCTGCCATGATGTCTTTGGACTATGACTAGTCTTGGGGAGATTGCAAGTACCAAATGGCATGCAACTAGGAATTCTAGGTCAATCTCTATAGTCTACCTTCGAATGACACTAGCAGCTCATGTGAATGAGTTGATCATGAAGTTTGGGGTACGACTAGTTCGTTCTAGGTGGGAACTCAAATGTGGGTCACCCTGACTGAGTGCAACAACGAGATAGACAATAACCTCATCTTTGCACCTCATGTATATGACCGTGTTTGTGACAACGAGAGTGAGGTGGAAACCAACCAGTCAGTTTTCTTGTAGGAGGCCTACTTCAAGATGATAGGTCTCTAACTTCCCCTCAACAACTAAAACATGGAAGTATTGACGCATTTGTGGGTGGCACCATCTCATTTCCTTCCTAATTCTTAGTGGTTCATACAAGCATTCTAGATCTTATGCCAAGTCTGGGGCTTCATAGCTCGGTGAGGATGTTGTTGTAGTTTTTACGGGTCACACATAATACAAACAAGGATGAGGAGATGACGATGCACCACAGTGGACTTGCATTCAGTCTAAGAATAGACGGGCATTATGTAGCCAAGTCTTTGTTCAAACACTATAAGAGGGGGTTCTTCCATGTGGAGTTTCTCGAGGAGGGCAACTCATAGATCTTTGATGGAATGTTGGTCTCGAAATTTCCCCTATATTGGAATGCGGGTCTCGAAATTTCACCGATAGTGGAATTGGGGGCATCATCAATGAAACCCGAATATGTATAACTTTGGCTATGGGGATTTGATCGAGGATGCCCAACACTTCACCGAGGAGGTGAATATATTGGTTGAAGCTGGTGCGATCCTTCTGTGTCTGCTCTGGCCAATGGTGATGGGGCCTTCCGTCAGGCCATATGTAGGTCCCGTCCTCCTAGTTGTTTTTTTATATTTGAGCAATTTGTGCTAGTGTTTGTAGTGGATATGTCTAACTGGAATGGCATTGCCAAGATGCTATGGGTTGTCAAACACGCGACTGTCCGTGCAATGATTGGTTCCAAGAAAGGAGCCAATGAAGCTAATGCTCCTAGTGCTATGAAGGTGAAGACCAACCCTTCTAGCTCTTCAAACCCATTTGTGGTTGCTGAAGTTTTTCCTATTCAAGTTGCTCAGGCTAGATGTAGCCTGACGCTCACGACTATTATTGAGGCCTCTATCGAATCCTCCCGAAACCATTACCAATCATGGAGGAGGATAGAGAAGGAGAAACCATATGACAAGGAGACGACTTTTTTTGAAGCCCTCTCCAAGAATGTTGAGGAGAGATGTATCGGGGAGAGGTCTGCACATGCATCTATGGAATATATGGTGCCCCTAGCCACTGATCAGATATTGGCGACAGAGACGGCCAAGGCAAAGTTCTCTTCTTGCTTGTCAAAATCCTTGCTTAGGTAGATGAAGCAGTGGTTAGTCATGGTTGCTTCATCTGCTAAGCATTTGGTTTCCAAGGAGTTCCTAGATGCTGGTGTTAAGGAAACCATGGAGCAGGTTTGACGGGACTGACATAAGCATTTGAGGCGTCTCCACAACAAACACGATGATCAACTAGAGAGGATGGAGGCTGAATTCTACATTGTCGGGGAGAAAGTTTTTGAACTGACTAGCATGGTCGAGGCTACCTAGTGGGAGATTTCTACCCTGACCAAGGGCCATTCTAATGAGATGTGATTGGGAGCTGATAAGTTATAGGTCACCAAAGCCCAAACTACAAAATCTAAAAATGGCTTGACTTCTTAAAGATACCATGGCCACCCTAGAGGCTCAGGTGTGTAAGGCCAATGGTAACCTATAGGAAGCCCAACATATTTCTTCTACCTCGACGTTGTAGTTAGCGGAAGGTCTAGGCGAAGAAGGCTACCGTGAAGGAATTCCCCTGCAATGCTGCTATTGGTACTTGGGAGAATGTATCAGACCAAGTGCAATTGGCCTATCCATGCATAGATCGGTCATGGATGGTTATCAACGCCTATGTCGACAATGGTATCCTTATTCAAAAAGATGATGATGAGGCGACCATCCAACTTCCATTCTCCGGTTACATGCACTAGTTAGGTGGGTGGTGTAGACATCGACTTCGACCTTGTAATAGATAGAATCTTGTAATCCTGCCATATCTAATGAAATGATGAGATTGATCAGATATATTGCTTCATAGTCTATGTTGTTGTTTTGTATGTCAGTTTTTAATTATATATTTTAGACAAGTAACAATTAATATGGAAAAATAACTTGACAAATGAACTTAAGAATTTAAGAACAAAGGAAACAAAGTTGGGCGGGGATGCGATCATTAGATCTAGCAGGCTCTAGCCTCCCAAATTGGAAAAAATATATTGACAAGTGAACTTAAAAAGTTAAGAACAAATGAAATATAGTTGGGTGGGGGTGCGATCAATAGATCAAGCAGGCCTTGGACACCGAAACTAGACGAAATAACTTTACAAATGAACATAAGATGAAATTTAAGTTGGGTGCGATCATAAGATCGAGTAGGCATTGACCGTCCAAACTAGACAAACTAACTTGACAAGTGAACTTAAACAGTTAATAACAAATGAAGTATATTTAGGCAATGTGTATGAATTAATAACATATGATCGAGCATGTCGTAATCGCCTACACTAGACAAAATAACTTGACAAATAAACTTAACAAGTTAAGAATAAATGAAGTACACTTGGGTGGGGTGTGATCATAAGATCGAGCAGACCCTGAGTGCCCAATGTGTATGAATTAACCTCATGTGTGATATAGTGGGATGGGGAGTGCAACTTTAATCGGTTGAAATAAATTTGTTTTTGAAACGATTGAATCGTTTGGTGATTCTTCATTATCTGTGCATAAGCAGGGTCTGCTCAACTAGATAGTTGACACTCTCTTGCACCCTTAGGGAGACATTACTTGTGATTTGCTCATAGGGGGGGTCTTCTTGGCCGAATATCCAGCATTCTCTCGCACCCTTAAGGATATATTACATGCGATCTTCCCGTAAGAGAATAATGCTCGGTCAGATGGTCAACATTCTCTCACGCTATTGAGGAGATATTACTTATGATATGCACGTAGGGGAGGGGGGTCTACTCGGTCGGATGCCTGACATTCTCTCACACCCTTAAGGAGACATTACGTGTGATTTAGGCATAGGAGGGGACTATTCGGCTAGGTGTCCGACATTTTGCCATGTCCTTAGGGAGAAATTACTTCAGATATGTGCATAAAGGGGTGTTTGCTCGGCCGGATGACCGACACTCTATAACACATACATTTATTCCTAATGCGAGTTATGAATTTATTTGGCATGTTAAATTTTTTTCCGTATACAATTGAGAAAATATACGTAATTAAAACATATGTAAGTATAATAAATATTAAAGATATTTTTAGTAAATATCTCATTCAATGTAAATAGTTTTATGGCAAACATAAATTATTTGAATAATAATAAGGAAGACCTTTATTAATCGATTAAAATAAAGTTTTAATATTATTTTATTGATATTCCTATAACATAATCATATTTACTGTTTAATTTGATTTGGAGGAAAAAATAAAATTAAATGAAAACTCACTCCTCTTTTCTTTCCAAAACCTGAATGTGACTTTAGGGGGAGGGGAAGGAGAAAATTGTGTGAATGATATCTGGCTCCTGACCTTGACAAGGTTTTGATGAAGACACCAACATCACATTAAAGAAGAAAATGAAGAATACTTATGAAAACATTGAAGACAAAGCTTCAAGAAATTAGAATCTAAGTCTTTAGGTACTTTTATCCTTATAATCTAAAGAATCTAAGTCTTCAGGTACTTTTATCCTTATAATCTAATCTATACACTTAGTAGTAATGCTCAAAAGTATTTTAAAAGAAAATTGATAAACACAAGTATAAATGAAAACAATTTTCAAAATACTGTGTAACATGTTACTAGATCTAAGTAACAGGTTACTGTGACTAAGTAACAGGTTACCAGAACTAAGTAATAGGTTACATGAGTGAGAAACGAGTTATCCAACAAAAATTGATCAGGTAATCGATTACACAACACGGTAAATAATTACCCAGTTGGACAAAACAGTTGGGTAATCGATTACACCTTTTGAGTAATCGATTACTGCCTGTGAAAATTAATTTCTCATTTAGACAGACTTATTGGTTAATCGATTACATCCATTAAGTAATCGATTACTGAGAGTTGTTACACCAGTTTTCAGATTCAAACGACACAACTTTCAACTCAAACGAAATGATTTCATTCCAAAAAAATCCTACCTTTTCGTAGAGGTATTTTGGTTGATGAGAAATTCTATATAAAGGCTTTGAAACTCATTTCATACACACACAATACATAAGATAACTCGGATTGAAATCACTTACTCAAACTAAAATTTCCTGAAATACTTGTTCTGCACTTGGTGCAACTTGTTCATAACTTTCAGAACTTGCTTTGCAAAGTTTCCTTAAGTGTTATTTCTTGTGATTCAAACCTTATGAGCATTAAGTACTAAAATATACATTGAGTTATTGGATTGCAAGAGTTTATAACTTCAAAATCAAACCCATTGCCATTGTTAAACATTTTCTTCATTTAAAGTATTGAATTACTTTCTTTCACAAGGGTGTGATAAGAAAAGGGATAAAGTCACTTGGAAAAGGTGTTTTCCAAAGAGTGGTATAGGTGTTAGAAAGTGATTAAGGTACAAGGGAATCTCGGGGTGAGAAATTGTAATTACTACTCTTAATATCTAGTGAAGAAATCTCTTGTATTGTAAGAGTACTGGACGTAGCCTTCAGTGGACAAGAAGGTGAACCAGTATAAAAACATATGTGTACTCTCTTCTCCTTTATCTCTTTACATTTACTTGATTATTTCTGCATATCATATTTTGCTGCTATTAACTCTTGAATTGTGCAGAAAAATCAATCATAGTTTTAAACAACTAAATCATTCCCCTCTTAGTTGTCATCTTAGTCTTACAATTGACACCATAGCTTTTTTGAGTAATTTATTCTCAAAACTGATCCAATTTCGAAGATGGCCGCAAGATCATTTCTAGGAGAAGGTTCTAACATCAATCGCCCTCCAAGCTTTGTTGGGGAATGCTACGACTTCTGGAAGATCAGAATGAGAATCTTCATAGAGTCTCAAGATTTAGACGTTTGGAATGCAATTGAGGAAGGACCCAATGAACCCTTCACAGTTATCAATAATGTGTGGGAAGTGAGGCCGAAATCCTCATGGAATGAAGAAGACAAGAAGAAAGTGCAATATGATCTAAAAGCAAAAACAAAACATCACTTCTGTACTCGGTATTGATGAATTTTTAGAGTATCAAACTACAAATATGTTAAAGAAATGTGGGACACTCTAAAGACTACACACGAATGAACCAAAGAAGTAAAAAGGTCAAGACTAAATACTCTTTCCCAGGAATACAAAATGTTTCGTATGAAGTCTGGAGAGAAAATACTTGATTTAAAAAAGAGATTAACTCACCTTACAAATCATCTCACTGCACTTGGAAAAACTTTATCAAATAGTGGCTTAAAATTAAAAAATTTAAGATCACTTACCAGAACATGGCAACCAAAAGTTACAGCCATTTCTGAAAAGAAAATTTTATCAAAAACTCTCTGACTGCTTTGTTTAGAAAATTGCAGGAACATGAATTGGAACTCAGTCAGCTTGAACAACATGAAGAGCAAGAAAAGAGGAAGAAGAATATCCCTCTCAAGGAAAAAGTGGATAAATATGATTCATCAAGAGATGAATCTAAAAAGGAAGAGATGGAAGATATGAGTTTGTTCGTAAAGAAGTTCATTAAGTTCCTTAAAAGGAACAAAGGCACTAAAACTGGACAAATGAAGAAATTTACCGAATAATGACGTTTTCACTTCAAACCAAAACTTCACATGGTTTGAATGTGACAAGCCTGGTCATATAAAAATGGATTGTCAAAATCTGAAGAGGAATGCCTTCAAGGGAAAGAATGAAATGAAGACTGGATGAAGAGCTTACATAGCTTGGGAAGATAATGATACCAATTCTGCCTCTAAACCAGAAAATGAAGAACAAGCACATCTCTCTCTCATGGAATCTTATCACTCTGATGATGAAGAGGTAATTGAATCTAACCTATTTTCTTCTTTTGAATTGCAATATGAATTTAATGATTTACATGATGAATGTATCAAACTCACCAAAATATTTTAAAACAAAAAACTAAGTTAGAAGCATTCAGAAATAAACCATCTTCATCTTCATGTCAAAACTGCATTACTCTTGAAAAGAAAATTTCAACGTTAAGTTTGAACTGAATAAGGTAAATAAGAGTAGCAAAGATCTAGACAAGATTATCAATGTTCAGAGACATTCTAAAGACCGAAGAGGACTGGGCTTTTCTGAAAACCAAAATTCTAAGAATCAGAATGTCTCAACAAAGATAAACTTTCAAAAACAAAGTACCCATACTTTTAAGAATAATAACAATAAATCTAGGATACATAAGCATCATCTCATATGCACTTATTGTAAAAAACCTAGGCATACACCAAACACTTGCATGATTAGAAAACATGGTGTGCGCTTAGGTCATTATAGATGGGTTGAGAAAAAGGCTAACCATGTAGGACCCAAAGAAAATTGGGTACCTAATATCACTTAACTATTTTGCAGGAAGGTTTGAGAGCCACCTGCAATTTATGGTACTTGGACAATGACTGCTCAAAGAACATGACGGGCGACAAAGATAAGTTCTTTGTCCTTACTCCAAGGGACAAAGGCTATGTCACATATGGTGATATAAACAAAGGGAAAATACTTGGAGTTGGTAGAATCGGTAAGCCACCTTCAACGACTATAGAAGGAGTATTATATGTCGAAGGACTCAAGCACAACTTGTTGAGCATAAGTTAACTATGAGACATAGGATTTCATGTGGCATTCTACCCGGATAAATGCATTATTGAAAGTAAGGATTCTAATAACTGTAAACTAATTGGTACGAGAATAAATAATATTTATATGATTGACATAGATTCTTCTTTACCAATAAATTTTTTACTTGTTAATAATAATAATAATGATGCATGGCTTTGGCATAGGAGAATTTCTCATATTAATATGGATCATTGTAATAAATTTATTAAGAAATATTTAGTTTTTGGTTTACCCAAAATGAAGTTTGTTAAAGACAAACTATATTGTGCTTGTCAAATGGGTAAACAAATAAAGACTTCTTTCAAACCTAAGCATATGGTTTTCTTCCGATAGACCGTTGCAGTTACTACACATAGACTTATTTGGCCCTCAAGGACCAAGAGTTATGGTGGTAACTACTATACTCTTATTATAATAGATGATTTCTCAAGATATACTTGGACTCTATTCTTAGTACATAGGAATGAAGCATTCAACACCTTTAGCAAATAAGGAAGTAGTTTGGTTAATAAAGGAAAATGAAAATAAATAGCACTCATTATCATTTGTGTTAATGTGCTAAATTCATACCATTATATCAGCGTAATCCAATAAAGCCGAGATGGTATGAAATTGTTAATAATTCAATAAAGTTAAGTTTTTGATTAAAGGAACATTCTTGAAACCATTATATCGGCATTGAAATGTATTCCAACAAAGCCGAGATGGCGAGGAAAGAATCGACATGTCATTAAATAAATAAATCAGAAACTTGCCTTACCAAGCAAGAAAACTCTTTCAGTAGGAGACAACAATCGAGGAAGGATACTACTCGTCGAAAGGATTGTTATATCTTGTAAAGGAAATACTTGCCCTAGAATTTATTCTTCGATCTTGTTGTAAAACTTGTCATCACAAGGGTGTGGTGAGAAGGGGAAAGAAAGTATTTGGAAAGGTTGTTTTCCAAGGGTGTGAGGTATTTGTGAGTGTGTAAAGTACAAGGAGTCTTAGGGAGAGAAAATATAATTACAACTCAAAATATCTAGTAGCGTAATCGCTTTTACTACAAGAGTACTAAACATAGCCTTTGATGGACAAGAAGGTGAACCAATATAAATATTGGTATTCTTTCTCTCTTCTCTATACTCTTTCTATTTCTATTTGAAGTTTTCATTGGTAATCTTTCTGCAATATTTCTGTTGCATCACATTATGATATTATTGCAGAAACAATGACCATTACTTCCAACAACTAACTCACCCCCTCTTAGTTGCCATATAATATTTACAATAGGTACCAAAGCATAGTTTGGGAAAGTTACTCCAAAGATCCTAAACTCCTAGATGGCCTCTAGATCCTTTTTGGGAGAATGTTCCAATATCATTCATCCTCCAAGTTTTGTTGGATAATGCCATGATGTTTGGAAAGTAAGGATGATAATCTTTATAGAATCTCAAGACCTTGATATATGGAACACGGTTGAGGAAGGACCCTATGAACCCTTTATTGTAATCAATAGTGTAAGGGAGGTTAAACCTAAATCTATCTGGAATGACGAGGTTAAGAAGAAAGTGCAATATGGCCTTAAGGCCAAAAACATCCTCACTTCAACCCTAGGAATAGATGAATTTTTTAGAGTGCCAAATTTTGAAGCTCCAAAGGAAATGTGGGACACTCTAAATATCACACATGAGGGGACTGAAGAAGTTAAGCGGTATAGACTCAATACTCTCTACCAGTAGTATGGGATGTTCCACATGAAACTAGAAGATAAAATTCTTGATCTCGAAAAGAGGTTTACTCATCTTAGAAATATTTTGAATGCATTGGCCCAAGTGTTCTCAAATAGTAACTTGAACTTAAAAGTTCTAAGATCACAAAGAAGACAATGGCAACCCAAGGTGACGACCATTTTTGAAAAGAAAAACTTATCAAAAATGTCCTTGGATGCATGCACTCTTTGGTAAATTTCAAGAACATGAGATGGAATTAACCCAACTTGATCAATATAAGGAACAAGAAAAGAAGATGAAAAACATTTATCTTAAGACAAAGGCAGAAATATATGAGTCCTTCGTAGACGAATCAAAAAAGGAGGATATGAGCATGCTATTGAAAAGTTCAACAAATTTCTAAAAAGGAACAAATAAGTCAAGGCTGGACAAGCAAGTAAATTCACCAAGAGCAATGAAGTTTCCACTTCAACTCAAAACTTCAATTGTTTTGAATGTGAAAAACCTGGTCTTATGAAGATGGTTGTCTTACACTAAAGAAGAATCCCTTCAAAGGGAAATCAGAAGAGAGGATCAGAAGACGTGCCTACATTGTATCGGAGGACAATGACACAAGTTCAACTACAGAACCAGAAAATGAAGAGCAAAATTATTTGTCTTTCATTGCCTAATGAGGAAGAGATAGGTGAAACTAAACTATTAGATAAGCCATCTTTTTCTAATATACAAAAAGCTTTTAACGAATAGCATAGTGAATATGTCAAACTCACTAAACTTTGTATAAAACAGAAAAATGAGTTAGACGTATTCAGAAACAAGCCTTCTTCTTCTTGTCCAAATTGTATTACTCTTGAAAACAAAGTTTCTACCTTCAGTTTAGAACTCAATATCCTAAACAAGAGTAGTAAAACATGGACAACATGTTGAAAATGTAGAGACACTTCACTGACCGTAGAGGTCTTGGTTTTTCAAAACCTTCTTCAAGCAAGAAAAAGGAAGTCTCAAAAAATAAGTTTTCAAAAATAAAGTATCCATATTCATAAAGTTTCTAACTCTAGAACATTGATACAAAAGCATCAACCCATTTGCATTTATTGTAAAACTCATGGGCATACACCCAACACTTGCATGATTAGAAAATATAGTGTACCCCTAGGATGTTTTAAATGGATAGAGAAATGTGAGAACCCTCTAGGACCCAAACGGAATTGGGCACCTAAACTTACTTAACCTATTTTGTAAGAATATTTGGGAGCCGCCTACAATTTATGACATTTTGATAGCGGTTGCTCAAAATACATGATGAGCGACAAAGGAAAGTTCTATGTCCTTACTCCAAGGGACGAGGGCTATGTCACATATGGTGACAACAATAAAGGAAGAATTCTTGGAGTCAGTAAAGTCGGGAAGCCATCTTCTACTACAACAGAAGGAGTTCTATACATTGAGGGACTCAAGCACAATCTACTCAGTATAAGTCAACTTTGTGACAAAGGGTTCCATGTGTCATTCTACCCCCACAAGTGCATCATTAGTAGCTAGGTATCTGAAAATTCTAAATGCATTGGTAAGAGAATTAATAATATTTATATGATTGATTTAAATGATTCTTCCCTTCTGATTAAATTTTTAGCTATAAATAATCATGATGCATGGCTATGACATAGGAGAATTGCTCATATTCATATAGATCATTATAATAAACTTATCAAGAAAGTCTTAGTTATTGGTTTATCCAATATGAAGTTTGTTAAAGACAAATTATGTAATATTTGTCAAAAGGGTAAACAAATAAAGACTTCTTTTAAACTAAAGCATATGGTTTCTTCTAATAGATCATTGTAGTTACAACACACAGACTTATTTGGCCCCTCTCGGACCAAAAGTTTTTGTGGTAACTTATATGCTCTTGTCATAGTAGATGATATTTCAAGATACACTTGGACTCTATTCTTGGTACACAAGAATGAGGCATTTAATTCCTTTAGCAAATATACTACGAGAGTACAAAATGAAAAATCTTTAAAAATCGCTGCTATAAGAAGTGACCACGAGGGAGAATTTAAAAAAACATTTTGGAGGAATTTTGTGATGATCTTGGTATCACTCACAATTTATCTAATCCTAGAACACCATAAAAAATGGTATTGTAGAGAGAAAAAATAGGTCTTTGGAGGAACTAGCACATACCATGTTGAATGAGACTAATCTCCCAAATTATTTTTGGGTTGATGCAATTCTAAATAAAACCTTATGAACTCTTATAATGTAGAAAACCAAATATTTTTTACTTGCATGTCTTTAGCTGTAAATGCTTTATGTATACTAATGGTAAAGATAACTTAGGTAAGTATGGTGCAAAAGCTTATGAAAGAATTTTCCTCGACTATTCTCTTACAAGCAAAGCTTTTAGATTATTCAATAAGAGGATTCTTCCTCATATCTGGAGTGTGCATCACATCTTTAATAATCAGAGTCTTCCCATATGTAAATTTCAGCTCCACATCACCAGTTCCAGCAACAATAGTGCTGTGGGAGTCACCCAACAACACCTTCTTATCATCAACATCCGTGTATGTTTTGAACATAGTACGATCATAACAGACATGGCAGGATGCGCCAGTATTTACCCACCACCCATCAGTTCCTCCAACCATAGTTACCTCAGATAATACCACCACAAATGGTTCATCAACCATGTAGGCCTGTGGAGGACGATCCATAAGATTATTTCTGCACTTGTGTGCCATATGACCTGGCTTCCCACATTTGAAGCAGAAGAACGGGTTGCCAGAGTCATTCTTAGCGAGTGGCTTAGCATATTGGACCTTTTGGGGGTTCCAATTCTTGTTTCGACTAATGTTCTTAGCCTTATTCCCACTACGGTTCTGATCTTGCTTACGAGCCTCTTGTTCAATACGAAGACGAGTGATCAGAGATTCCGAAGAGATTTCTTTGGTTTTATGTCTCAGAAGGTTTTGAAGTCCTTCCAACTAGGAGGCAACTTGTCAATTATGACAACCACTTGAAATTGCTCATTTAAGGGCATACCATAAAAAATGATCTCATGAGCAATTTTCTGAATCTCGTGGGACTGAGACTCTACTGATTTATCATCAGTCATTTGATACTTGAGGTAGCGGCTAACAACATATTTCTTAGTCCCAGCTTCCTCAGTATCATATTTTTTTTCTCAAGTGCATACCAAATTAATTTGACAGACTTGTATGGGCTATAGTAATCATACAAATCATCAGACAACCCATTCAGAATGAAGTTCTTACATAAGTAATCACTTTCATTCCAGGGAGCTGTTCCAATATCCAGTTTATCCCTTTACTCTTTTTCAGCCTCATCCGACACCACTAGGATGTCGGTTTTCAGAACGTGGGCAACCTTTCTCAAAGTGAGGAAAAATTTCATCTTATGTTGCCAACGTTTGAAATTTGTTCCGTCAAACCGAAATGGCTTGTTCAGGTCATAATTGTTCGGTCTAGTAATATTTTCTACGAATGCCATTCCAGTCGAAACATCTTAAAATTGTTGTAACCGTAGATTGCAGCAATTCTAAATGGTACGAAATAATACTTACTGGCTGAGTCACCACCAGGTCGCTCTATTTAAGACGTTTCGTGGCACTGCCCAAAATGTACAAGCAGACTATCAACCACACCGTCCCCAGGATAAAACAGCCCAGATCTCTGTTAATGAATTCTTACTACACTGTAAGAACCGATCTCGAATACACCCACCACAATATGGCTACCAGTGCCAATTCTCAAAATTACCCACAATATGGTTACCCGTGCCAATTCTCTTCCCACAATACTGACTACTAGTATCAGTTCTCGAAATTCCACAATATGGCTACATGTGCCAATTCTTTACCCACAATACTGACTACTAGTGTCAGTTCTCGAAATCCCACAATATGACTACCTTGCCAATTCTTTACCCACAATACTGACTACTAGTGTTAGTTCTCGAAATCCCACAATATGACTACCTGTGTCAATTCTTTACCCACATACTGACTACCAGTGTCAGTTCTCGAAATCCCACTTTGGCTGCCTGTGCCAATTCTTAAGTGTCACGGAAAGAAAGGGGGAGAAGGTTGCCGGAAATGCGTCGGCGAGTATTAGGGGGGAGAAAGAAAAGTTGAGAGGAAATGCCTTCAATTTAGTGCAAGTTATAATGAGGGGAGAAAACCTCTATTTATAACATGAGATTTTTCATATGTTCCTCATTTCTTCAATGTGGAACTTTGGAAATGTTTTTTTCAAAACTCTTCTATGTAGGACTTGGGAGATGTTTATTTCAAAACTCTTCTATATGAGACTTGGGTGTTTTTTATATTTCACATTATCATGTTCCAACATCTCCTAATTAAGCCATGTGACAAAAAGCAAAAGTGCTCTGCTGAATTCCATAATCTTCCAGCAAGTAAATATCATCAAAAGTGCCTGTATTTCTTTAATTGATTGGATGCACATGGTTTGGATGCACCAAAAACTGTCCAGAGTTGTTGAGCCTAGGTCTGGTTTCCATTCCCTCGGTCATGACTGAGCCTTGATCATCTCTGGTGATATCTGCTGGTATAAGTCAAAGACAAAACAGAATAGAGTAATGGTTTATTATGAATGATGAATTGTTAGTGTATAAATCTCTTACCTATTGGTACATATATTTTTATCTAATTTTATAAAGATTACCACTTAATATTGAACAAATATCTTCTCTATTAATGGAAAGATAAATGCATGTTTCTCCCTTTGTTTTTAATGATAAAAACTTAATATTATTATACTTAAAATGATAAATGTATTATTAAAATTTGCATTTTTTTTAATTATTTAAAGTATTTGTTTCTCTATTACTAGACTCCGAGTGATAGGGCTTGAGAGAGGCGGTTGGCTGAATGCAATCGCCAATCATAACGCATTCAAGAAGTCCATGCAAAATTGCAAACAAAGTAACTACGCTTCATATTTTAAGAAATAAAATTATTCAGAAGTCTATGGTTACATCATTTGGATTGTTAATTTTCTAAGTTATTTTATGGTATTTTAAGTCTCATCAAGATAATTCATCAGTGTATTGATCAGAATCTGTTTAAAAATTGCTAAGCATGATCCACGATGAGTCAGTGAGCTGGTAAATTCTTAGTTTTATTTAGAAATTCAATATTTATATCTTTTGATACATTAAAATGAGACTACTCATATAAATATAAATTTTGTAGCTTTCCAAAGTATAAAAAGAAATCAAAATATAAATTAGTCTATGTGCTTGCTATTAATAAAGACGAAGTGCTTTTCCAACCAAACATTCACGGATTTATTACATTACGTTTCCTAACTTAGAGTATGGTAATGACCCATGAGTGGAAATTATGTGTGCTTGATGAAGATTTATCATTATTCCATGTATAAATATGTATATTCTGGACAAAAATAACAAAAACAAGTACAAGATTAAAAATACTATATAATACAAATTTCAACTTAATATAACCAGAAAAAGTTTCAACTTAGTGGGAGCACGTATGCACAAAAGCCTAGGTGCGTCCGTCCCTAGTTATAAGCCCCACTTCTATGAATGGGGATCACCTGTCCCAAAATCAGTGTGTCCCCATGTCCCAAGCTAATAGAGTTTTTCTAAGTAATGCACAAATGTTATTTTAAGTTTTTAAAATTCCTTTTTTTAATGAAGTGTCAACTTTTTATTGGAACGGGACAGGAAATGGGACAGGAATGGTAACAGGTGATCTGTTTCCATAATGTAATACTATTAAACTTGTACTAATCAATAACCTGCTGAGGGGCAGTAAATAATTACTACACTATGCAACATTATTAAAAATTAAAATAATAAATATCATCTTATAAATAAAAATATTAATATCAAAATCACAAAATTTAAATATAGCTAATTAAATAAATTATGTCCTCTATATAAATTAATATAAAGGTTGTTGAACACTTTTTATTTTGGAGTAAGAAAGAAAATTAATTTTCAATAACAGTTGTGTACAAACCGATCTACAGACGAAAAAAAAGCCAAAAGAGAAGACTAAGCCTTAGAGCCGCTAGCTCCAAGTTTAGCACAATATAGTTTCAATCCTTGCTCTTGCATTTATCATCTTAATAATAGTTTGCCCAATATATAAGTTAATATTTTGTCCCTGAAAAGTACAAAGCTTTCTAAAATTCCAAATAGTATAAATTGTTTCAGCACCAGCAGTCTTCATTAGCTTGCTCTTCCCTTGGATTTGTTGCTCCAATCACTTTAATTCTTCCTGCCATTCTCTAGGTTGGTGCTTATCATTCAGCCATATAAGGATAGAGGCCCAAATACCTGCAGATTTGGTGCAAGAGAAAAAAAATATATGTTCTGCAGTTTCTGTCAAGCCACAAAATACACAATTTCCACCTGTTTGGATACCAAATTTGAGCAGCATGTCTTCTGTAGGTAATCTTTTGTGGCATGCCATCCACAATGTGAACTAAGCTCTTGGCCTTGCAGTGTTACCATAGATAAGTTTTTTCCAGCTAACTTGTTGTTTGGTGCCTCTTAGTTCCATATACATCTTTTTGTCTTAAATGTGCCTGTTGCATTAGCCTCTATCCAGCAGAGGCTGTGCAGACCCTTTGTTCTGCATTTGAAGATGGAATTGATGAACCAAGAACAATTGGAGCTAGCATGGTAGTCATTAATATCAGTGTCTTTCAAGTAATATATGTGGATCCATTTGACCCATAATTTGTCAGCTTTTGAAGCCATATTCCATAGCAATTTAGTCATGTTGGCTTTGTTCCATTTCACTAATGCAATCAAATTGATCCTACCAGAAATTTCTGCATTGTGCTTCCAGATGTTGGAGCACCTTTTTTGGTAGAGGGAAGGCCTGCATCCAATAAATAATTATTGAAAAAAGTACAATTATGATAAGTTGTAGTCTACCTGCATAACTCAGTAGGTGGGTACTCCAATATTGTCTCAATATTTGGGTGATTCTCTCAATCTAGGGGGTGCAGAGATTCATAGTGAGCTTGTTACTAGATAGAGGGTCACCAAGGTATTTAAAAGCAAGGGATCCTATACCAAAACCAGTAGTTTGTTTGATGCTATCCTGTAGTGACAGGTCCATTCCCCAAAGTAAACCTTGCATTTAGTAAGGCTTGCTACTAAGCTAGTATTGTCTAAGAAAGTCTTGAACTTCCCCATTATGAGTTCCACAGATTTTTGGTCCCCTATGCTGAAAAGAAGTAGGTCATCAGCAAAGCATAGATTAGGGATGCCTAATTGCTGACACTTGGGGTGGAAATTAAAGTTATGCTCCTCTTTTAGTTCTTGTATGACTCTGTGCAAGCATTCTTATAGAAATCAGATAGTATATCTTAAGAATTGGATAGCAGAAGAGCAGTACGGCAAAATACTTTATCAGAATTATATTGATGAAATGCAAGATTACAAGGAATAATAGAAAACTAGTGCATTGCAGTAAGAAAGAAGAAAACAGAACAACAAGATTCCTCTACCCTATGACAATAGTCCCCAATTAGTTCTCAACCTAAATGTCTCGGACGTAAACCTCTCTGCCTTTATATATTTTTTCTAGCTCGTAACTGCCCACTCACCCATAACTCCCCTCAACTTTACAACTCCCTTACTGCCTAAAACTCTTCTTTTCCTTCTCTGAAACACCCTATTATTTATGGGCCTATCAATTCCCTCCCCAACAAGTAACACCTTGTCCTCAAGGTGAAAATCCGGAAAAGTCACTTGGACGAGATCATAATCTTCCCATGTACTGTCATGTTCTGGAAGGTTAACCCATGGAATCAACACTTCAGTTTTGCCATTTAACAGCTTCCGACTAGCCATCACCCTTTTAGGCACTACCTGTAATTCCCACTCTTCTGTCAACCCCGTCGGAATTTGCTAACCAGGAATACTAGTAGGAGTAGCATGTTTGAGTTGTGACACATGAAAAATAGGATGCACTCTTGAGTAGTCTGGAAGTTGCAATTTGTATGCCACAACTCCCACCATTTTCATTATAGTGAAGGGACCATAAAAACGAGGACTTAACTTCTCAATGACCTTCTTGCTTAACGATCGAAGCTTGTAAGATTGAACCTTTAAATGGACACATGTTAATGGACGAATTATATGAACAGTTGAACCACAACTCCTCTCAGACTAACCACTTTACCCTGTGAGACCCAAGAATCCTCTCAATCCCCGAATGTCTCTAGGAGAGGGCCACTGTTTTATTGTTAAAATTTTGTCTAGGTTAGCTTGAATTCCACTTCAGAAATGAGGTGCCCCAAGTATTCCAATTTCTCTGCTCCAAAACAACACTTCTTGTAATTCACCCACAAATTGTGTGTCTCTAACGTTTGAAGCACTACACGCAGATGGTCACAATGAGATCCTGAATCGCTACTGTAGACCATAATATCATCGAAAAAGACGAAAACAAACTTCCTCAAATATGGTCTGAAGACGTAATTCATAAGTGCTTGAAAAGTAGAAGGAGCATTATTGAGCCCAAACGGCATCACCACATATTCGTAATGACCTTCATGAGTGCGGAAAGCCATTTTCGGAATGTCTTCCTCCTTCATTCGAATCTAGTAGTATCGTGATTTCATACCCAACTTTGAAAAAAAGGAAGCTCCTCCTAACTCATCCAACAATTCTTCTATGATAGGAATTGGGAATTTGTTTGGAACTGTAATGTTATTGAGAGCTCTATAATCAACACAAAACTGCCATCCTCCATCCTTCTTCTTAACCAAGATCAACGAGCTTAAAAAAGGACTCACGCTTGGTCTAATCATACCCGCAACCATTATATCTCGCACAAATTTCTCTATTTGCTCTTTGTAACTATGAGGATGCCTATATGGGCGTATATGTGGAATTTTCACCCCTTCCTTAAGTACGATAGCATGACCACACGATCTTTATAGTGGCAACCCATCTGGTTCATAAAAAATATCTCCAAATTCCTTGATAAGAGGTTGAACAACATCAGGGACAACCATTTCTGACGAACACATCATGCTCATCATTCCAAACTCAACATAAAAGGCTTCTGCTTCGTTACGCATCTCTTTCATTATTGCCTTGACCGAAGCTATGGTTCTGAATAGAGCCGGATCTCCTCTAATTTCAATGGTCTTCCCATTATCTTGAATTTCCAACACATAATGTCCCAAATTAGCGCTGAATTTGCCGAGACTTTTTAGCCATTCATACTCCAAAATGACATCCACTCCTACCAATTCAAACAAATAGAAGTCTGGGATGACTTTCAGAATTGGAAGTTGTAGTTCCACTCCACAACAAACCCCTTGGCTCCCTAGGCGTTTCCCATTTCTAACCTCCACAAAATACCCTTGTGTCATTTCAATCGACATTTGTAGTTCTTCTACCATTCCTAGAGATAAGAAATTGTGCGAAGCCCCTGAATCCACCATCACGATCATCTTTCGCCCCTTAATTGTATCCCATAACTTGAGGGAATTTTTTTGATGTCATCCCTGCAATGCTGCTCACGTTCAACTGTAAGCTAATTTCTTCCTCCAATATGGCTTCTTCCTCTTTCTTTTTGCCTTCTACTTCGTCTTCTTGTCCCAATAGGATAACATGTAGCTGCTTATTTCGACATATAAGGCCCGAAATATACCTCTCATCACAACGTAAACACAACCCTCTTTGTCGCTTTCGTTTTCCTCCTCCTCCAACAATCTCTTGAACCCTAACCCCCTTTTATCAGGGTTGGTCCCACTCCCTTCATGAGGATTGGAAGGTACCCCCCTGTAAATAGTGGGTTGTGTCTCCCCCCATTGATTCCTTGATTACCTTGGGACCCGTCCCACATTCCTCTTAAAGTGGGTCGATTGAAACCCGTTCCAGGACCTCGAGCCGAATTCCCATATGACCGACCCACTACCCCATTCCTTTCTTCCACCTTTTGGGTTGTTCCCATTATCGACGTCAAATCTCTAGAACTCATCAACCTCACCTCCGCCTTTATTTCATTTTTCAAACCATTCATGAACACTCCTTTCATAAATTGTTCGTCTGCAAAACGAAGAGGCGCCGATAGAAGTTCGAATTGTTCCTGGTACTCCATGACAGATCCGCTCTGTTTAAGACACATCAATACTTCATAGGGTTTTTTGGATGAAGCCTTCTGAAAACGCCCCACCAAGGCTTGAGAAAAATTGAGCCATGTTACGGTCACCATCCGTGGCTCCCACCACTGGAACTAGTTCAACCTTCTCCGCCTCAGGACAAACCACCGTTGTATCGACCTTCTCCGCCTCAGGTATACGATTGATGTCGAAATAGGTTCCACCCAATATACCCAACCATGCGGGTCTTCTCCAATGAAGTATGGTACCTCCACTCTCTTCACGCATTCCTCCCACCTCATCCTTTCACCATTAGAGTTGTCCTCACTACGATTATTGTTTTCTCCTTCATTCTCTCTGCGTATTCCACTAATCTCCACCACTGCTGCCTCCGAACGATATATCACTACATTAATCATTTCTTCCATTTGCTTGTGGATGGTCTCCTGGATGGATGACTACATCCCCTCTAACATTTGTTCCATGTTATCATGTCTATTTCCCATTATTGTTGAAACCATCCAATTACTCTCAGGGTTGGGAGCTCTGATACCAACGTGATAGAAACCAGTTAGTATATCTTAAGAATTGGACAAAAGAAGAACAGAGGAGGAGAATACTTTAGCAGAATTATATTGATGAAATGCAAGATTACAAGGAATAATAGAAAACTAGTGCAGTGCAGTAAGAAAGAAAAAACAGAACATCAAGATTCCTCTACCTCGTGACAATAGTCAACCCTTAGTTTCCAATCTAAATACCGCAAACGTAAACCCCTCTGCCTTCATATATTTTTCCAACTCGTAACTGCCCACTCACCCATAACTCCCCTCAACTTTACAACTCCCTTAATTGCCTGAAACTCTTATTTTCCTTCTCTGAAACTCCCTATTAATTATGGGCCTATCATACTCCAGAATGAGAACAAACAGAAAGGGAGAGATAGGGTCGCCTTTGATAGGTAAACACAGAGTAAAAGATACATAGAGGGGGTGAATAGGTGTAACGGATCACTAATGTCACTTTTCTGGTTGATGGAGAATATTGAAAACTATTCCAGGATAATCGATTATCACACCAAACAATTGATTACTATCATAATAAATAATCAACTACTATTAGTAATAATCGATTATTCTGATTCTTTGAAATCTTGACCAAAATAGTTTCTTGCAAAACAAGTTATCTCAAAAACATTCTTTACTGGTTCAATTTACTTAATGAAAATATCCCAAATGCTAAATAAATAATGTGCATATAAAGAATCAATAAGCAAATTCAAGAAAAACAAAAAAACATGTAAAGACTTAAATTAAAGGAGATAAAGGATAGAAGAGTGCGTCAATGAATTTTATCATGATTCATTTGGGGGTCCATTTGCAAACTACATCTAGGACTCCCTTCTGATCTTAGGAGATTTTATTCACTATAGAATAAAATGTATGTTTCAAACACACTTCCAATGAACATTACAACTTTTCCTTTCTTGGCCTTAGAGTCACTCAAGTCGGTTTGGCCTTCTACCTATCTCTTAGGATACTTAACACCTACTCACAAAATGGCCCCAACCACTTCTTCCTCTCAACCAAGACCTTTGTATAGGTGAAGACTCACTACCTTTCCTCTGCTAAGTTTTCACTCTAATTATCTACACTTAGAGAAATTCAATGTTAATTGGCTAGTAAATTCTAAGTTGTATGCACCTAATAAGTGCTAATTGAACACTAAAATCAGCTGCAAACCTAAAGACAAAAATCTCACAAGAACCCTAAATTCTAAGTGAAGATTGATGCAAGGTTTGTGTGTATGAAAACAAAATTCACTCTTTGAAAATAATGTAGAAGTTATCCCTTTTCACTCTTGAAACCCAAAGAAACTTTAACACTTTTTCAAGACAAGATTTCGCTCAGAAAAATTTATGAATGATATGAAATTTTGAAAACCAAGATCCTCAGCACACATGGTGGAAAAATGGTTTTTATACAAAACTATTTTGTTGTTAGGTCTAATCGATTGTCTCAACTGGTAATCCATTATCGACCTACTATAATCTAGTTATATGTTGGAAATAATCGATTGTCTATTGAGTAATCAATTATTTATACCAAGAGGTCCAAGACCTTAGCTACTTGAACTTTTCTAATCGATTATTCCCATACATAATCGATTTTTGGATTCCCTATGTCTATCTAATGGATTATCACCCATGGTAATTGATTAGCAGTGTTGAAAACTTGTTTCTTTGATGCATAATGAACCTCCTACATGGTGTATGTGTATGTAATGCATGATTTTAAAATAAGTACCATTTTGATGCAACAAAATCATGTATGGAAAATGTAATGCATGGACATTATTTATCATGTATGGATAGATGATATGTCTCATTTTAGATAAATCAAATTTTAAGCCTTGTGAGACTTCAATCCTAGGTTCACCTAATCTAGACTCAATCTAAGCAAACATCTTAGGACTTCTATAAAACATAAAAGCTTTTCCTAAGATTATGATGGCCTTGAGTCTTGGCATGTTGTTTGTATAGTTGTCTTTATCTTCAAGCTTTCCTAAAGTCCTTGTCTTCATCAAAACCATATGAGTTGATCATACTTGCAACCTTTGAATCCTATTGCAATGTCAATCTCTTCTTTTTTGATGATGACAAACTTTGAATAATATCAATTTTTTGACAAGCTTGATGACGATTAACTTTATGTTTGCAATGGATGTGAAATCGTACGCAATGCTCCCCTCACTTTGTTTTCCCCCTAAATTCATGCATGAGGTAGTGTGTAGGATACATTAATTCTTTCTCCCCTTTATTTAGGTGAGGAAGCATCATATACAACCTGCAAAACTCAAACAACACTTTCTGCCCCTTTTGACATGATAAAAATAAAATGATATAATATGTACAATATAGTCAAAAGTACGGAAAGATACAAAAATATGTTTACTATCTTAATCAAATTAGAAGCTGTATAGTTGATTAAGAAGTTTAGAGAAAATTGAACATGTCCACAGTCTATTGCAAATAATCAATTATCATATGCTAACAATCAAGTATTCTGCTAAATAATCAGAAAAAATGGCTAAAGTACTTACAATTTACATGACAAATTTAAGAATGACACTATCCATTTTGAATATATGACAAATAGCAGCAGAATAACCAATGTAGATAGTATATAACCAAAGATAACATACATTAGTCATTCATGAATGTACGAAATGGTAGAAATCGAAGTTCATTGTAAATACACAATAGATTTTAGAAAATGAGAAGTTCAAGGATAACAAACACATTTGACATTACCAAATACAAGTTTAAAAACACAATAGTAGTTTAAAACACACAAATAAGTTCAATTATAGTGATTGAAGAGTATAGGTGGAAGAAATTAGAGTTGGGTTGTGATATGTGCCAAAAATACCTAATTTTGATACACTTTTCATGGCACTTATCCTATGCAAATCATGCAAAACCAACTTAATTCAACACTTTTTAGATAAATTGCCATACTTTAATTATATATTTTGTCCACCTCTTTTCCAAATCTTTGTGTGAAATTTTCTAGGAAAAATAAAGAGAAGAAAAAAATCAAGAAGAATAGTCAAGCAAGGAGGTGTCCACATAAGCCACTTTTGACGCACACATGGCAAGCTAAGTGCTTGGCCATAAGCATGGACCAAAAAACATGAAGATGTTCACTAAGCAGCTTAGCGTGGACACTTAGCACCACCCAACTAACATGGCACAAACTTGGCTTGGTCAGGCACAAGCTTTACACGGCCAGACTCAAGCCTGGCACAAGCCAACCTGCTGAAGCAGGCAGCTCAACGTGCACCTTGGGACCGTCCAACTGGAACCACACTCCTGGCCAGAGTAGGACAAGCTGCTTAAGCAGGCATCTCAACATGGTCACTTAAGCAGCCAGGTGGGTTGGACCTAGAAAAGGGGTCAACTTGACTTAGCCACTAAGTAACTATGACATCATGCATGACCTCACTTGACAATGCCTCTGTGCACTTTTCAGAATAGCCCACAATAGCCTGGTCAAGTAGCTCACAACTAGCTTTGGTGATTCAACACCAAGCATCTTCAGTTGCTTGGTCATGGACCAAACCCATGCTAAAGGGTTTGGTGCGCCTGGCGTGGGCAAACAGGAGAGCCAGGCAGTTACGAGTTTCCCATAAATAGCGGGCCTCTTCCAAGGCTAAAGACATTCATTCATATTCATTCCACATCAATTCTACATTCCTCTTCCATACTTCTTCTCTCTAAACAATTCTGGTCACGGTTCTAGGCTTGTTTCTAAGTAAACTTTTGTAATTTTTACTTAGAGTTCAAGAGGATACTGGAGATGTCAAATGGGATACAAAAACATAATTTTGTAATCTCATTTGGGTCCAAAAGAATCTCATCATTGGATAGATGGCTTATGCTCGGACACATTGATTTGGCTTATGGTGTAACTGTATTTCTTTTCTTCATTTGTATCATCTTTTGATTTCAATACATTCAAGTTATTATTTTTGGTTAAGTTTTGATTCTTCAAGAAGTTCTTAATGCAATTTTAGCTTGATCACCTAAAACTTGATTTAAAGATCCAAAAAATGCTTCTTCTTAAATTGTTGACAAGTGAACTAAAAAGTATAACCCACACCCTAGTTCACTTGCCATATCAAGCATCTATTTTAAGCAACTTATGTTCAAGGCCAAATGATTTTAATCAAGCATGAAGTAGGGTGTGACAACCTGCTCCGACGAATAGCACTTAACTATTGTTTAGTGTATTACATAAGGTTTAAAATCATCTTATCATGCTAGGACACTAGATGAAGGATTTAGAAATGGTGTGTGGAATTAACCGAAAGTATAACACATAACTTGTTAATTTTTTTCAAAATCATTTGAGTTTAGAAATAATTCTATATTTCAAACCAATTTTCTCCTCAAGAATTTGTGAATATTAGTTTATGTTTCCTTGTTAACTTTTTATGCAACATAACACAAAAATCATCAAAAAGATGTTAATCACTATTTTTGCTATAATATGCCTACATGATTTTCTTCTATTAATGCAATTCCCTTTGGGTCGACATAACCATATACTATACAACAATTAAATCTTGAAAAGAGATGAAAGTGTAACATAGTTAAGTGTTGCTTCTAAATTTTATTTGTTGATTAAAAGATTCCTAAAAACATAATTTCAAACCAATTCATGGTTTGTAACTTTGTACATAGGAATAATATGTAAAAGAGAGCAATTCAATCAATGGATTGTTACTTGACAAATAAAGAGCAATGAATAATAATCTAAGCACTAACATTTACTTTGTGTCATTTATTTTCCGCAACTAACATTTAATTTCTGTCATTTTCTTTCCGCAACTAACATTTATTTTTTGTCATTTACATTTCCGCAACTAACATATATTTATTGCTTTATTCTTTATTCATTATACCAACCCTTTGAAAGAAGTGGTACAGTTAACTTCTAACTTTATTCTTTTGTTCATTTATTCTTTGATACTAACATTTCATAAGAAATGATATGGTTAACTTAATAAAATGAGACCGACCTTTATGGTATGGTTAAAAGGAACCTGAAAAGGGAGTAAATAAATAAAGTCACTAATTAAATAAGTTGTTCATCACTCATCACTCAAAAATAAAATAAACTTGTGAGGCACTTGAATTACCCTTCAACAAAGTGACACATTTTGTTGTTGAGGGGCGGATTCCTGTTGCCTTCGAACTCGGTTTTCAACAAATTGGCGTCGTTTCCGGGGAATTGCTTTTAATAGAAAAAATTTATATAGTATATTATATCATTAATAACTGTGCATAAAATTTCTTTTTTACTTTTTGTACAAATTTAATTTTTAATTTGTATAAAAATGTAAATTACAAAACTTTGTAAATTCGTGTCTTTTCTACTAATCTCTTCCTTTGAAATAGACAGAAGTCTTTCTATGCATGAATTGTAGGAATAAACAGAGAGAATTATCTTTCGATCTCGGGCTAGAAAAACCTTGAGAAATAAAAAGAAAGCACAGAAAAAAACTAGACAAACCCAAGCTATTCCAAAGGAAATAGATTCATCAATGGCCAACAATTAATAAAATGTTGATGGTTCATGAGCCGAAAACCAACCCACTACAGAGGGTTTTGTCAACTTCAACGCAAGAAATATGAGCAGAATAGGGAGGCCTGCTGGTAATCAAAAGCCTCCTGAGATGAAATATGAATTGGTACAACTCATGTATGCAAATCCTTTTGTTGGGCTAGATCATGAAGATCCCTACAACCATCTGACTAAGTTCTATGCACTAGTCAGGACTACTAGGATATCTGAAGCAGAAGAGGATGATGTGTTTCTTAGGCTTTTCCCATTGAATCTCATTGGGAAAGCGAAGGAGTGGTTCTTGGATTTACCTCTACATATCCAAAACAATTGGAATCTGGTGGAGGAAAAATTCATGAACAGACACTTTCCGCAAGGGATAAATATGGATATGAAGGCTGTCATATCTACTTTTGTGCAACCAGCAAATGAAAGCCTCTGTGAATCATGGGATTGATTCAAGTCTATGATGAGAAAATGCCCCAACCACGGGTTTGATGTGCAAACCCAAATACATATTTTCATCAATTAGTTACAACAACAACACAAGTGGATTCTAAGTGCAACTGCGGATGGACAACTGTTGACAAAACCCCGCAAGAGGCCATTGACATCATTGAGGCCATGGCCCTAAATGATCAAAAGAGTCAAAATCAGAGAGGACCCCCATCAAGGAGAGGTGAAATCCTAGAACTGAGTCCAAAAGATATTGGGTTGGCTCAGCACAAACTGCTTCAGCAACAATTAGATGTAGTGTCTTAGAACCTCAATGATCTTCCTAGACAGATCAGAGAGTTTTTCAAAGAAGCAGGTTTTTAGATGTGACCAGTGTAATAAAGATCATGACATGGGTCAATGCCAAACTTAGACTGAGGAGATCCAATTTGTCAACAATCTTCCAAGATAGAATTTCCAGAATAATTCCCAAGAGGTAATCAATTTCAAGGAAACCAACCATGGAAGCAGGACAATCCTTAGAAACCATCATTTATCCCAGACCCAATCAATACCAACACCCTACCCAAGATAAGAATGTTAAACTGGAGGACACTCTGAACCAATTCATGCAAATGACAATGTCCAACCAGAAAAACACTGATGCTTCCCTTAGAAATATGGAGATTCAAGTTGGGCAGTTGGCCAAGAAATTGGCAGAAAATCAAAAAATAACATTTTCTGCCAATAATGAAGTCAATCCAAGGGAGCGTTGCAATGGTACTTTGCAGGGTGAATCTAGATCATCTGAGCAATAACTTGGGATTGGTGGGAAATGATGGACTTTTGTAGGTAACATACGTCAAGCTAATAACGGTAAAGAAGTGCTTGCTGGGAGGCAACCAAGTACATTTTGAATATATATATATATAAATATGTTTTCTTCATTAAAATTATTTCATCTTATTCTTTAAATTCATTTTTTGAAAGAGAAAATTGAGAAAAATTATTTTGGTCCACAAAAACAATTGTCAAAAATAAAATAAAAGAGGAAAATGAGTAAAACATTTTTCGGGGTCAAAATGAGCCACCACGACCCAACATGGGCCAAGCTAAAACCAGTCAAAGATGACTGGTGCCCTACTGAGGCTAACAGGGCACCCAACACCCCAACTAGCAGTCACATGAGAGAAAATCCCCCAAAAGAGGATTCCCCTTATCCTCTTATATTTTTGAAATCCCATCCCACTAAAACCCCTCTTTGACTGTAAATTCACACTCATCCTGATTTTGAAAAACCAAAACAATTGTTCTCCAAGAACTCTCTTCAAAAGCTCTCTCTTTTCTTCCAAAAATTCAAGCTTTAATCCTTGTTTTCGTACCTTAAACTTTGTTATTTGCTTCCTTGTTTTTAATTTTAGTTTGAACAATGTTGTATGATTTCAACTATTTGAAAATTGGTAGTTTAGTTATGTTTTTAATAATTTTCTATATTCATCAAACATGTCCATTCAAAAACAATTTTTTCACTGGCTTGAGGACAAGTCACCGTTGAAAGAGGGGGTACATGGTTGATGAATATATGAAAATTATAATTTTTTTAGAATGTACATTTCTTTAGAAAGTAATGTATTTTCATAAAAAACTATTTTTTTTTTCCAAAACCAAATTGAATTGGCTAAATAAAGTTAATTGACAAAGATTGCATGATTGAAAAAATTGCTAAAGCATATTTTTAAGCTTTCATTGACCAAAATGAGATATAAGCCTTAAACATTTCTTGTGAAAAATCACATAACGTCATAACAATAAATATTGTGCAAATGGAATTTTAAATTTGTGTAACATGATTGTTGCAAACAAATTTTCAAAACAAAAAATGTATCCAAACCAAGTGAGGTAGTGAGCCAAACACACGTGAACAAGAGTGAACTCAACATTTATTTTGTCTAATTAAACTTATTTTAGTTTTTAGTTCTCTTAATTGCATAAGATTGATAGGAAAGGGTCAAGGCATGTTTATTTTGTCTAATTAAACTTATTTTAGTTTTTCGTTCTCTTAATTGCATAAGATTGATAGGAAAGGGTCAAGGCATGTTTATTCTTTAGTTGAACAAAAAATGGCAAAAAAGTCTAACAAAAAATAGGATCATCCTTTGATAAGCCCCTTTGAGCCAAACAAAGTGAATTATATTTTTCAAACAAACCCATGAACAAAGAAAGCATAAATGTTTAAAGTGTTTGAAAAAGAATAAGTTAGGGGGAAATTGGTAGGCTTGCCTTCTTGAAAATGAAAATTGAAAAATATTTTTTAATCATTTTAGAAAAGCAACAAAAGTTGTCAACAATTAGAAAAACAAAAAGAGATTGAAAAATACATTGAAAAAACCAAAAAGAGCTCAGGTTCAAAAGTTAAAAGGATGAAGAAATTATGAAAGAAAGCAAAAGTAAAGTGCTCCATTGAGAAAAATTTTGAAATTTTTTGCTCTCTTCAAATAAAAATTTGCTTACCCAAGAAAAACCATGATTTACCTTAGTGATTGTTGATTGAAAATGCAATTTAAGAGAATAGGTAAGATAAAAATGAAGTTCAAACTACTATATTCAAATGGTTGAAAATTGAGTGCAACACTTACACCCCTTGAAAAGAGATGCAAGTGTAACATAGTAAAGTGTTGACTTATAAATTTTATTTGTTAATTAAAAGATTCCTAAAAACATAAGTTCAAACCAACTCATGGTTTTGTAACTTTGTACATAGGAATAATATGCAAAAGAGTGCAATCCAATCAATGGATTGTTACTTGACAAATAAAGAGCGATGAATAATAATCAAACCACTAACATTTACTTTCTGTCATTTATTTTCCGCAACTAACATTTATTTTTTGTCATTTTCTTTCTGCAGCTAACATATATTTTCTGTCATTTACATTTATGCAACTAATATTTATTTATTGCTTTATTATTTATTCCTTATACCAACCCTTCGAAAGAAGTGGTACAATTAACTTCTAACTTTATTCTTTTGTTCATTTTATTTTTTGATATCAACCTTTCATAAGAAATGGTATGGTTAACTTAATAAAATGAGACCGACCTTTATGGTATGGTTAAAAGGAACCCGAAAAAATGGAGTAAATAAATAAAGTCACTAATTAAATAAGTTTTTCATTACTCGTCACTTTAAAATAAAATAAACTTGCAAGGCACTTGAATTACCCTTCAATAAAGTGACACGTTTTGTTGTTAAGGGGTGGATTCTTGTTGCCCTCGAACTCCATTTTCAATAGGTTGCTCTAATTTAGGTGTTGCACGATCAATTAGAAGAAATTTGTAGAAAGGGCCAAAGCTAAGAGGAATTTAGGGGTTCTAAGAATTAACCCTAGAATGAGTACATGAATCTGTTTTACGGCTTCCGATAATCGATTGTCTGCAGTTTTAATCGATTATCGATGTGAAAATATTGCCCAATTTTTAACATTTTCTCTTAGGTAATGGATTATAGAAACGTTAATCGATTATTTTTCAACCATTTTTTCCTAGTTTTACATTTTGTCTCTCAGGTAATCGATTATATCACAAAAAAGTCGTTTACTTGCAGTAAAATCACATATTTGAGTGCACTTTGTGGTTCTTAGGGAATGGTAGGATACTATTATTATAAACCTATCCTAAGGGTCTAAGACACACTAACAAGCAAACAAAACATTTATGAATTCGATTAGATACAAGAATCATTCATTCAAATTGAATAACATATAAGCATACAATAGAATAATGGCAATGTCATATACAAGAACATAAAGCAAACTAACTTAGATACGATTCATCAATAATTTCGAGTTCTCTGTGTAAAACAAAGAAAGAATTCCTTAGAAGGGGCTTGGTGAATATATTGGCTAGTTGCTTTGAGGTTTCCATAAACTCAATTATGCAATCACCTTTTTGCACATTATCCCTAAGGATGTGATGTCTAATTTCTATATGCTTACTTCTTATATGCAATATGGGATTCTTAAATAGGTTAATGGCACTTGTATTACCATACTTTATTGGTACTTTATCAAGTTTTAGATTATAGTCTAATAACTATTGCTTCATCCATAAGATTTGAGCACAACACTCACTGGTGATAATGTATTCTGCTTCAGCGATAGATAAAGCAATGCAAGTTTGCTTTTTTCTATTCCAAGACACTAGGGAACTACCCATAACATGGCAATTCCACTTGTACTCTTTCGATACAACTTGCATCCATCAAAATCAGAATCTGAGTATCCTATGAAAGAGAGTGAGGCGTCCATAGGATACCATAGTCTCATGTTTATAGTTCCTTTCAAATATTTTCTGACGTGATTTATAGCTGAAAAGTATGACTAGTTAGGAGAGGTTTGATATCTAGCACACATGCATACATTGAACATAATATCGGGTCTACTTGAATTTAGTACCACAATCATATAATGGTTTCTCAGCATCACTTATCAACCGCTGAAGCATCTCATCATCACAATCCATAACGTCTTTTTTCTCACCATGTTTTGTCCAACATGTGTAACGTTATTCAATATCACGACACACTAAATGAATTCAGTATGAGTAACATCATCTTAAGCAATGACATAGAATTCTATTAGGGTTTTCAGCTTTCTCAATTGCAAAGCTAGCAATTGATTCCACTCCTTCCTCATGCTCTTTCGTCAATTGATTGACACTCATCCTTTTTCAATTCATTTTTTATTAACATAAAAATATAATGAATATAAATTACTAAAGCTTGGTGTTAAGCTCACCAAGCAGAGCAAATACATTATTATGTAATTGAAAATGGGGGAACCCTAACTCATAATGTAATAAAGTGAAAGAGGCCGGAAACCCCAACTCAATATAAGCTAAATGAGTGTGTCGCGACCCGATTTTTGGTTGGAAGACCGGCTCTACGACTTGGGAGGAGGCGAACTCAATTTCTACCTCTCCCGATTGATTTGAAGTCGCCAGTACGTTTTTTGCGGTTAAAACGTAGAAAACTCTATAGTAAGCCCAATTAGGATAATATGGTCTTTAAGCAGAGATTCTGAGCTCGGGAGTCGATTACGGATCGGGGAAGGTATTAGCACCCCGTCCGCTCGTATTAAAACGGTACCCTCGCTAATAACATGAACTTTTATACCCTTAAAAACTATTCGTTTAAAATTATTTATTTTTATTATTGAACCTGACAATATTGATTTTGGTCCTACGTACCCCTATTAAGGGGATCAAGGCTTACGTAGTTCTAGCTCGAAAATTGTTTTGCTACTTTGGTTAATGGGTAGTGATTTAGAAAACATTGGTAGGTTTTAGAAGTATTAGTTTATTGAATTGGTTAATTTGAATTTTTTTTAAAAATATGTAATTGTTTCGATTCAATGAGACTAATAATTTTAGAGACGATATTGGTCGTAGACCTTCTTCCCATTCTCAAGGGAGTTAGAGACGACTCGAACCGTGACCTCACTATAAAAATCTCATGAAATTTATTTTGTAAAATAGTGCGTTGTTTTATAATAACATGATTAATTAATAAATTTGGTTTGAGAATTACTTTGTGTACACGAAATTAATAGCTTAGAGATGATATTGGTCGTAGACCTTCTCTTCATTTCGAAAGAGTTAGAGACGACTCGAACCATAACTTCACTATAAAATTTCTATGATTAGTTTGATCGTATAATTTCTAATTACTTATATGTATATATTTTAATATCGGTAAAATAATTTATTAATTATGTATATGAAATTAATAGTTTAGAGACAGTGTTGGTTATAGACCTTCTTCTCATTTCGGAGAAGTTAGAGACAACTCGAACTATAACCTTACTACGAAAATTCCATTAAAATAGTATCTTAATTATTTGTATATATAGAATAGTTTATTAATTAATTATTCTTAAGAAAACAAAAATGACGATTATAACTCATGAGTGTATCATTAAAACACTTTAGTTACTATCTAATTTCTAATTACCAATGCATTGATTTAAGCAATAAGTATAAATGAATAGAATAAACTTAATGTAAAAAAGCAAATAAAAAAGTAAACACAGCAAAACTAAAACAATTGATTTAGGAAACAAAAAGTAAAGGAAAGGTGTACGGGTTCTTCCCTGGCCAAACCCAAATGGGATCCAAAATCCCCAATTTCATCCTTCCTCCATCTTCCTCTTCATTCTACTCTTACGGAGGCAGGGATTAAGAATCAATGACCGAAGTCAAGCTGGCCAAACGTCTTGGTGACGACACGATTCTGAGACCGACGTCCCGTCTTTGAAATCCTTCTCAACATTGGTTCGTGCTGGTTCTCGACCCAAGGGCGATGCAACTCTGATTTGTGAAGATGAAGGCCATGGTGATGCAGAACGTCTTCTCCATGTTATCGATGACCAAGGCACAGAGTATTTTATGTCCAGGAGGACACATGATGCCATTGAAAGTGGTTCTTGAACCACGTCACGCACTTGATCCGGTTTTGGAATTTGTCCCTTAATCACGGGATCGATATATCCAAGGGAAATTGGTAAGAAACCAAATCTCTTGTATTTGCTTAACTTTCATCGCATTCTATTTTGATTGGATGACATGCATGTCGAAAATGTATATGGGTTGAAGTTACTCCGGAAGTGAATTGCATTCTTTTGGTCTAAGATCACTATGATACCTAGAAGTAACTCTCTTCTTGTTCTCTTTCATTTTATTCACTATGGATACTGAAGATTAAGAGAGTTTAATCCCTTTTAGTGGTTTAGCGATTAACACTATGTTCGTGAATGTGATAAATCATACATGCTTCATATAAATTGAGTAGAGATGCATTTGTTTATAGCTGTTTGGATTTACATCGACCTTGATGATTAGGATATAATGTTGTTTCATTTTGTTTGAAACTTTTAGACTAAAATAGTACCTAAGAACGTACCTCTTTTTCGCTTTTGGGATCCTTTGTCTGTCCTCTTTTCTTTCCTGATGGATCGAGTAAGAGTGTACCTATTCTTGAATTTGGGTTATGGCTGTGTTGTATGATTTTTGCCTGCTCAAATGTGTTGCGTATTCTTGATTTGATCTAAGTATGTATAAGGATGGATCTCCTGATGTTATATGGTAGAGTATATGTGCTCTGCTCACTCCTGATTTTTTCTGATTGTTCTCTCTTTTTTAGTTGCAATCTTTCTGATTTCTTTTTCTGTGTGTTTCTATACTTTTCTCTTTTACTGAGTTTCTCTGGAATGCTCTCTGCTTGTACTGAGTGTATGTGTGTAGCAATGTTGTCCCATGGTGATTGGTCATCATTGCTGATTGTAACTGAACATTCATGGTTTGCATCTTGTGATTGTAACTGAAATGAAGATAATCTGATTTGTATCTTTAGAATTCCCCTTATGAGTGCTCTTTCTTTCACTAATGCTTCAATTTGTAACTGTTCGAGAATAAATTTGGGTTTGCCTCTTTGATGTCTCTTTTGTCTGATGATGTATGTATATCCCCTTCATACTGACTGGCTTAGGTGTAAACCCCTTAAGTTCCCCATTGGGTGTTACTGATATTTGGTTTATCTAATCTGCATAACAAATCCGCATATATTTAATTGCTCTCGGTTTACCCCTTTTCCTTTTTTTTGCAGGAACGACTATCAGAGATATCATCAAAACTTGGCTTCCATTTAGGATGACACACACTGATCTTGGCGTGTACCTCTCTTCTGGTGTTTCTACATATGACTTAGCACCATGTGTAAGAATAAATCTGCCCTAATCCAAGTCAAAGTCCAAATCATTGTTTGCCTTCTATGGTCAAGATAGGGACTCCACCCTTTAATGTGTCATTGCATCCTAGTCTTGCTTTAAGTATGGCTTCACATTTTAATGATGTAGCAGCAGCAATGCGAGTTAGAATATCATTTTGTAGTTGTGTTACTCATGGCTGAGCTAATTACATTGCCAAGTTGCTCTTCCTTCCTCTTCAGCTTTTATTTCCATAAACCGTTTCTTTATTGACACACTTTTTAGTGGTATCATATGTTTTCGCGAAAGCAATTTCCTGCAAACCGAACTCATCAATATGTTTAGATACGGTGTGAAATGTTTAGATTTGTTCAGTTACATATATAGGTGAGATTTAAATCACATATTGGCAAGTAATAACCCTTTTGTACAATATACAAGCCATTGAGGCAGATAATGTTTATGAACATCCAATTACTATTCAATGTGATCTAATATAATTAACAGAATTGACACTCATAATAGACTTTTTACATAAACTCCAACGTGGTCCCTTCCAACACCAGTATTGACAAATGAATCCTATTTTCTTGTAATTATCCATGACTTCAATCTAACAATGAATCCATGACCTCAATCCAAAATCATGTTCGCAAGGACGTTATTGTCACAAAGGGAATTGACTTCTTGCCACTTCCTTAACACATACTATAACTATATTCATGCTTAATAATTTTTTCTTTTTGTTGATTTTTTTGTATTTTAATTTATTTGACAAGCGGCCGGACAAAATTGAGTGTTCACAGAGTGAAATCACTTTCACTCATTTACAAGGAAAATATTTATAACTCAATACAAGCTAAATATAATGTTACTAGAAAGGAAAATATTTATAAGTAAATGTCACTTTCAATTCGGTGTTGAATGCATGAATGATGATTTTAAGGTTAAACGAGTGCATGATTTTCGAAATCAGTGTTGAATGAGTGAATGATTTTTGAAATTCGGTGTTGAATGATGACGAAGTTGAATGATTTTCAAGGTCGATTTTGAGAGTAAATGAGTTTCTTTGTTGAGTAAATGAGTGTTGGGATTGTTGAATGTGTGAGAATGCGGGAACATTTTAATTTTTTAGAGTCTGATAGTATCTTCAACAACGCATAATGAAGATAGCACTATCAATTATACATCATCAATAACGCCTCCTACAAATAGCATTGTGGAAGAACTCCCCATTCTAATATAATGAAGATAAGTGCTCCTTACCACGACCTGAAGGTAAGTGTTCCTTAGCGCAACCTGAAGGAAACACTATGGAAAATATATTAATTTTTTAATAATTCATTTTTTTATTGAAATTCAAATTAATAATGACATTATGATATTCGATTAATGATAATTAATTAAATATATAGAGGAATTAATAATGACAATAAATAACATTCAAACAATATAAGAAATGGGAACTCGTTAATCGATTAAGAAATGAAATAATTGATTAAAGGAAATAATGACAATTAATTAAAACCTCATAGTATATATTGTGCACGAGCTTAATTGTTGATCATATCGACAATGTTTCTTCAAAAATGTGTTATTGTATAGGTAAAAGAAAATAATATGATAGGTAAGTGTTCAACAACGTTTTTTTATAAATACGTTGTTGAATGCAACATAAACAACAACACATTGGTAAAAAAGTGTTGTTGTATAGGTATACAACATTGCCTTATTAAAAAAATTCTATTGAAGACCATTATTCCTAATTCAACACAGTTAAGTACAAAATAGAAAATAACTTGAATGCATACAAAAACAAAACAGAACAATAACTTGAATGCATACTGAAACACCAAATCACAACTATATGAACACAACTGAATTTCTACTGAATTTATATGTTGAACATTAATTACAATGTACTATTACATAAACATTTATTATATACACTAAAATATATACATTACATTGAATATACATTGATTTCCCTAAACAAAACTAAGCACATATTATGACCAATGTCCTCTAATTTGGTTGACTTGGTCAACTGTATATGATTTGCCAACAAACTTGATTTCATCAGTTGCCCATTGTTGAATGATCTCATTCACGAATTGTAGCACGTAATAGCCGCAATCTACGTTGTTTGTTTGACAAGGGGTCTACAATTAAAATGAAGTAAACAAATAAATATTACCTTAATTGAAATATGAATACACTATACATCTAATTGTTTGAGATGATTTGTGCCAATACCTTTATATGAGTCTAGTTGATTTTTTATTATGGTATCTATTTTAGCCTCTGTAAATTCTCACCGCCCTCTAGGATATGTGTATTATTCAGTATAGCATCAACCAAGTTGTGCACTTTCCCAACACCCACCACTCGGGTCGATGAAATATCCAGGAAACTTTTGCAAGCACTGATTCCCTGGATATTAGTTAAAACATATAATTAGTTTACACACTATAAACTAAAGAACAAATAAATTAAAGAGTAAATTACACTGACACCCATTGAGTTTAGCGAAATTACACAAACCACCCCTCACTTTTCTACACCTACACAGACCCCCTAATTTTTATACTTTCATTACACTGACCACCCCTGTATGAGAAATAAGTGTAATTTTTTAAACAAAAAATGTGATAAATTCAATTAAGTTAAACAAAACATGGTATATTGTGGAGACAAGTCCAAATAATATATGAGTCGATACCTCTTTATTATTTTTGGTTCGTTATAAGAGCAATTTAAACAATATCTCTTTAGAATTGTTGATGCATTTTATAACCAAAAATAATAAAGATACATTGATTTGTATATTATTTGAATTTTTCCTTACAATATACCATGTTTTGTTTAACTTAATTGCATTTATCACATTTTTTTGTTTAAAATATTACACTTATTTATCAGGTGGGGTGGTCAGTGTAATGAAAGTATAAAAACTATGGGAGGTTTGTGTAGGTTTAGAAAAGTGAGGGGTGGTTTGTGTAATTTCACTAAAACTTAGGGGGTGTTAGTGTAATTAACTCTAAATTAAAATATTTTAACTAAATTACCTTAGGAATGGGAATTGAAATGGGAATGTTGTAAGGAGCAGTTGTGCAACTCTCATTGACGATTGAAGGAACAATGCCAACCATACCAGCTAGTCGTTGCCACAAAGCTTCCTTCACCGTCATTGATTGCACAAATTCATTCAACTATTGCATGATGCCATCCAATTGATTTTAAACCTGACTCATTTGGGCTTTGGTTGCACACTTTCAATGTGGTACAAATATTCACTGGCTACCCCCACATCCTACGCCCCAGATATAGCCAAGGTAGTGAGGCAGTCCTAGTGCCTTATCAAGTATAATATGACTATCTATCTTTGCCTCCTTTTCTTTTAGGGTAACCTGACAGATGAAGAAAAAACATAATGTTAATTAATCACATTTTGATAAATAAAATATGGAAATTACGTATAATAAAAAATGAGCTCTTACAACACGATTTGTCATTTCTTGAACTTGCTCATTGTCGATGACACCATCCTAGTTCTTACCGGCATCCACCCATAGAACATCGAGTTCTACTCCATGTGGTTTCAAAGGTGTATCACTTTTGCTGTCCAGCTACCAAAATATAACCAATAATAATATAATTAGATATATATGCAAACAAAACATAGCCAATAATGTACTTATAAATTAACAATACTTACAATTTTTTCTTCGATTCCACTATACCCTACTCGAGAAGCTCGGTATGGATACAAAGGCTTAGATGTCCTCTTGCGGTTTTCATTACTTACTTTCTGCAAAAACAAACAACATTAACATTAACAATCATATATATGTATATAAAAAAGAATATATAAGAATAAAGTCATTACAAAGAATATGATTTTACGAAGAAAGACTCGTCTTGTGTACGTAGGGTGACAAAAGTCTTCCAATCCTCATCTTCAACAATATTTGCATATTTCTTTGGAGGTTTTAGGTTGACATTGCCATCAGTATCTCTGATACATTTTCCAGTATCAGTTCTAAATTGTCGGAGAGCCTTGCCAGCAGATTTAAGGATATAATCCTTATGCTCCTCACAAACATCAAAAGTTGACTGACATTAAAACACATATAAATTATATTGCATACAAACACATGCATATAGGTACATTTCATGCAAACACATATACATAATTGCATGAAAACACAAAAACACATACTGCCTAACCACGACCTTACTGCCTAAATACAAAACACATACAAATTACAAGAAAGCACGTACATTTCATGAATGCATAAAAATACATATACATTCCATGCAAACACATATACATTGCATGCAAACACATATACATTGCATGAAAACACATATACATTGTATGAAAACATAAAAATACACACACTAAAAAATAAACTTACTGTTATTTCATTCCAAATATGTTCATTCATGGTATTCAACCTATCATCAGTCCATTTGCTGAATGTAATAGACACATTCTACCTAACCACGACCCCAATGTAGCTTACTAATGTGTTGCCACCCTTCGAGTTTAATTGTTGGCCTTTTGAGTTCCACTGAACTTCTATCTTCATATCCTTACTTCTTGCCTGAATGACATTCTTCATGGAAGTCATTCCACGGGGAGTTCGTTATTGAGCAAGGATTTTCTTGTCTTATGGAGTCGGTGTAGCTTCGTCACCACTATGAGAACCATGATCACCATTTTGAGAAGCCATTGATAAAGTTTTTTGAGGTTTCTGATAGTATGAGGGTTTCTGAGACTACGACAATTTCTGAGAGTATGAGGTTTTTTTCGATTAAGTTTGAGAGCATAGAAGGAACTGGTTCATCTTTTAGATATTTAAACTATAGTAACAATTCAAGAGTAATATCTACAGAAAGCGTTATTGATAGACATCTTCAATAGCGCATATTAAATGTGGCGTTGTTGTTTTGACATCTTCAATAGCGCTTCTTAACGGTTGTGTCGTTGATATTACATCTTCCACAATGATGTCCTGAAAAAGCATTGTTATATATCCAGTGTGAATCTATCTTTTTGACTACTCATTTTCATGAATACATCAACATCGCTTCCTGGATGATGTGTTCTTGAATAGAATCTAATTGACAATGCTATCTGAACTATACGTTGTTGAATAGAATCTAATTGATCATCCTATCTTAATTATGCGTTGTTAAACTGAACTCATTCAAGCCGGCGCAAAACTCAACATCCAAATAATCAACGTTTTTCAAATTATGCATTGTTAAATTAACATATTATTTGGAACTGCAAAAGTACAATGTTAATTTGTTTATTGTGTTTTCCTAATTATGCATTTTCCAAAATACAATGTTAATTTGTTTATTGTGATTATTAATATGGAACTGCAAAATTATTAAACATTAAACTTTGTTAATTTGTTTATTGTGTTTATTAAGTTTTGTTAATTTGTTTATTGTGTTTATTTATATGGAACTGCAAAATATTAAACATTAACAACCATTCAAATAACTAACAAAAAAATATAAATTAACATCCAAAATAATTTTTCATTCTTCGATCAAAGTGCCAAATATATTAATTGTTGCGTGACATGACAATGAACTAAACGATTTGGTAGATGACAATCCACTAAATGATTTGGTAGATGACAATGAACTAAATAATTTGGTAGATAAGAATGATCTAAATGATTTGCAAATTAATTCTTCATCTCACGCAAATCTTGTATAACAGCCACTTTCCTTTTGAAATCTGGGTCCTTTTGCCAAATCAAAAGATGTTAAAGACCTCATTGACAAGATTTTGATAATGAACTAAATGATTTGGTAGATGACAATGAACTAAATAATTTGCAGATTAATTCTTCATCTCACGCAAATCTTGTATAACAACAACTTTCCTTTTGAAATCTGGGTCCTTTTGCCAAATCAAAAAATGTTAACATATTCCTTGACATGATTCTGATATAGGGTTCCTGACAGTTCAACTTTAGCACTTTTAACACTTCGAGTTGTTGAGATCTACTGTGTGCCTTTTTCATATTCATTTTAACAAAACTTCCATTTTTATTTTTGCTTTCTATTGCTCTCTTTTGGTTACATTGTGTTTTCTTCCTCCTATCTTTTTCTCCTTGGGTTCGATGACTAATTATAGAAGGAGACAATGAAGGAGACAAAAAAATACAAAGCAGAAAAAAATAATTTATAGAAAAACAAACACTTACTGATGAAATAGAACATGAAGTGAACGACAACATTTATAGATTCAAATGGAAAGAGAGTCATTATCGTTGTCCTTGGTAGACGCGCAACAAATTAATTTTTCATAGAAACAAAGAGACGCATAAGCACTCAACCATTAATTTTTCTGATATTTAAACGTCGTACACAAGCAGCAACACATATTTAAGAAAACATTGTTATTATGTCATCTTCAACAATACTTATTTAACGTTATGCTTTGGAATAGATGTACATCATCAACACTTCCTATAACATGCGATGTTAAATAGAAATCATTCAAGATGGCGCTAAAATCACTGATGTTCAACAGTGTTGTTCCAATAATGCACTATTAAAGTTACCCACATTGACATCGTTTGCTTTAATTTGCGATGTTGATGTTCTTCGGCCTCATATTCAACATCGACGTTCAAAATAGTGTTGTTGAAATTATGATATATTATTATATAATTATAAATGGGGAATCCTAACTCATAATGTAATAATATGAAAGGGGTCAAAAATCTTAACTCAATACAAGCTAAATGAGTGAAATCACTTTCACTCATTTATAAGGAAAATTTATATAACTCAATACAAGTTAAATATAATGTAATTAAAAAGACAAATATTTATAAGGAAAACTCACTTTCAATTCGGTGTTGAATGAGTGAATGATAATTTTGAGGTTGAACGAGTGAATGATTTTTGAAATAGGTGTTGAATGATTATCGTGTTGAATGAGTAAATGATTTTCGTGTTGAATGAGTGAATCATTTTCGAGGTTTATTTTCAGTGTTGAATGATTTTCGAGGTCAATTTTGAGAGTAAATGAGTTTCGCTATTGAGTAAATGAGTGTTGGGATTGCTGAATATGTGAGAATGCAGGAAAATTTTAATTTTTTTAGGGTCTAATAATATCTTCAACTGTGCTTACTACAGAGAGCGTTGTAAATGAGACATAATCAACAGTGTCACCTACAAAAAGCATTGTGGAAGACTTCACATTCAAATATAATGAAAGTAAATATTCCATAGTGCAACCTGAAGGATACGATGTGGAAGGTATATTAATTTTTTTTAATAAAATTCAAATTAATCATGACATTCGATTAATGACAATTAATTAAATATATAGAACAATTAATAATGGCAATAAATAGCGTTGAAACAATCTAAGAATTAATAATAAAGGATATAATGACAATTAATTAAAATCCTATAGTGTTTCTAGTGCACGTTCCAAAAGGAAATAATGATAAAGGAAATAATGACAATTAATTGTTGATCATATTGACAACACTTCTTCCAAAATGTGTTGTTGTATAGATAAAATAAAATAATATGAGAAGTAAGTATTCAACATCGCTTCTTGAAGAATGCGCTGTTGAATTTAACATAAACAACAACACATCGTTAAAGAAGTGTTGTCGTATATCTACAGTAGCACACTATTAAAAAAACATTGTTGAATATCATAATTCCTAATTCTACACAGTTAAGCATACAACAAAAAATAACCTAAATGTATATGGAACAGGTAGAAACAGAACAGAACAACAACCTAAATGCATACAAAAATACAAAATCACAACTATATGAACAAAATTGAATTTCAATTGAAAATATATATTGAACATTAATTACACTGTATTGTTACAGAAACATATATTTCATATACCAAAACATATAGAGTACATTGAACATTAATTGAATTCCCTAAGCCAAAATCTGTGCAAAAATCTACTATACCTATGTTATACATAGATTTCCCTAAACTACTTTCTAGTTAAACTAAGTATATATTGTGACCAATGTTCCCTAATCTGGATGACTTGGTCATCTATGTACGATTTTCTAACAAACTTGATATCATCAGTCGACCACTGTTGAATTCTCCTTCATGTAGTTCAACACATAATAGCCGCAATCTACCTCGTTTTTTGGCAAGGGGTCTAAAATTAAAATCAACTAAACATATAAGTATAACCTTAATTGATATATGAATACACTACACATATAATTGTTTGAGATGATTTGTGTCAATACTTTTATATGATTCCCTTTGACTTTTTGTTGTGATTTTCTAGAACGAACAAAGCCTATGTAAATTTGCAGCCCCGTAAACAATAGAAAATGTACTTAATTACTAAACAACTAGGAAAGTGAAAGTGTAACTAAAATTTTAAATGAGTAGTCTACTTACCTAGTAAAAATTTCTCATGTACCGGTGTACTTGTTCGGATCACCATGTGTCAATGAGTCAAAGTAGTATATTTCTTCCCCGACCCGATTAATGGCAACCAAAAGCCAATGTGCCCTAACATAACCTATGCACATGGTAAGGATATGTTAAGCACAACAAACATACTAAAGACAGAAATACAAAAGACAATTAAGAAATGCTCACCCGATATGAAAAGGTGCAAGAAATAAATCAACAGCTCCTTTATAATTGATGAGAGTGTCTACAAATTTTTTGTCTGTTCTCCAATCTTCTTCTTGTCATTGCTACTCGACACCAAAGTGGTAACATGTAGGGATATGAACACCACCTTCTTCTTATCTTCCATGACAAAATTTTCGTACAAGTACCTAATATATATAACACAAAGTTTAGGTAATTATAACATACCGCCATGCAAAAGCAAGAAGTTAAGAAAACATAATTTACCTCATATATACACATATAGCAGTTGCACATATCCATTCATGTTTATATACATTCCTAGACTTCATTGATGCTAATGAATTCATCAATATTATTCCCGAGGGCTTCCTTGGGAAATGATAAAATCATTATATCATCTTCCAACTTTTGTACATGCTCAAACAATTGAGTACAATAGTTGGTAGTCTTCTTGGAGATCACATTCTCTGTAGATGGCTTCGAGCTCACGTCCCCTGTATATGGCTTAGTCTTTGGGTTGCTAACCTTAGATTTCACCACCTTCACCTTTTTCGGTATAGTTTCTACTATCCTAGGGGATGTCATTGAGCCATCTAACTCATTTTCACTACTAGGGGTGAAGTGTACATGTTCCTAAAATATTCAATATAAAATAAATCAATTATAGATCAATAAATATAATATGAGTGAGCATAAGGTGGAAATCATACCTCAGAAGGAACTACTTGTACAAGGTCTATTGGCTAAGCCACAAAAGTGCATATAGCACCTCCAACTGTGAAGATATCCTAGTCGAGAGGAATTGGCAGCAATGAATCATCATCGATTGCAACATCAATCGAGACATTCACATGATGGTGTGTGATACGTGCATTAAGGAGCATAGCATCGCTCAAGTTGTGCACTTTCCCAACACCCACAACTCGGCTACATGGGATATCCAGGAAAAGTTTGCAAGCACTGATTCCTTATATGTTAGTTAAAACATATAATTGGTTTATGACTATAAACTAAATGGCAAATAAATTAAAATTGGTTCACTAAACCACCTCGGGAATGGGAATGTTGTAAGGAGCAGGTGGGCAACTCTCATTGATGGTTGAAGGAACAATACCAGCAATAGTAGCTAGTCATTGCCACTCAGCTTCCTTCACCTTCATTGATTGCTCAAAATCGTTGAACTGTTGCATGAGGATCTCCAATTGATTTTGAATCTAACTCATTTGGGCTTTGGTTTCACGCTTTGGATGTAGTACAAATGTTTGCTGGCTAACCCCGAATATAGCACCCCGGATATGGCCAAGGTATTGAAACAGTCCTAGCGCCTTATCAAGTATAATGTGACTATCCAACTGTGCCTCCTTTTCTTTTAGGGCAACCAGAAAAATCAAGAAAAAATATAATGTTAATTAATGACATTGATAAATAAAGTATAGAAATCAAGTATAATTAAAAAATGAGTACCTACAACACGATTTGCCGCTTCTAGAACTTGTTCATTATCTATGACACCATCTTTGCTCTTATGGGCATCCACCCATAGAACATCAAGTTCTACTCCATGTGGACTCAAATGTGTATTACTTTTGTTTTCTAGTTGTCAAAACATAACCGATAATAATGTAATTAGATATATGGATACAACCAATAATGTACTTATAAATTAACAATACTTACAATTTTTTTCTCGACTCCTCTGTACCCTGCTCGAGAAGTTCGGTATGGATACAAAGTCTTAGATACCCTCTTGCGGTTTTCATCAGTTACTTTTTGCAAAAACAAACAACATTAACATTAACAATCATATACATGTATATAAAAAAGCATATATAAGAATAAAGTCAATACAAAGAAGATAATTTTACCAAGAAATACTCGTCTTGCATGCATGTAGTGACAAAAGCCTTCCAATCCTCATCTTAAATGACAATTGTATTTTTCATTGGAGGTTTGAGGTTGACATTTCCATCAGCATCTCTGAAACATTTTCCGTCATCGGTTCTAAATTGTCGGAGAGCCTTGCCTACAGATTTAAGAATATAATCCTTATGCATCTCACAAACATCAAAAGTTGACTGAAATTAAAACACATAAACACATATAAGTTGCATGAAAGCACATACATTGCATGAATACACAAATAATACATATACATTGCATGAAAACATATCTACAATATATTGCATGCAAATACATATACTTTTACATTGAATAAAAAATACAAAAACACATACACTGCCTAACCACGACCTTACTTCCTAAACACAAAAACACACACACGTAGAAACTTACTGTTATTTCATTCCAGATATGCTCCTTCACGACATTCAACCTAACATCAGTCCATTTGCTGAATGTTATTGACACATTTTGCTTAACCACGACCCCAATGTAGCTAACCAATATGTTTCCACCCTTCAATTTTAGTGGTTGGCCTTTTGAGTTCCATTCAACTTCTATATTCACTTCCTTACTTCTTGCACGAATGTCATTCTTCGTGGAAGTCATTCCACTGGAAGTTCGTTAATTAACAACAATTTGCTTGTCTTGTGGAGTCGGTGTAGCTTCATAACCACTGTGAAAACCATGATCACCACTTTGGGAAGTCATTGATGAAGTTTTTTGAGGTTTTCTTAGAGTATAGGTGTTTATGAAAGTATGAAGTTTTCTGTTATATTATGTTTGAGACCGTAGAGGGAAGTAATCAACTTTTAGATATTTAAAATGTAGTAACAATTCAATAGCGCTTTCTCAAGCAATCATTGTTGATATGACATCTTCAACCACACATATTAAAGGATGCACAATTGAATAGATTCTAATTAACGACGTTATCTTAATTGAGCGTTGTTAAACTGAACTCATTCAAGCCAATGCTTAATACAACATCCAAATTAACATCGTTTTATTAAATTTTTATTGTTAATGGATTTAAATTAACATCGATTTTTTGAAGTTGTGTTGTTAATGATTTCTTAAAGGTGCGCTATCAACAACAACACATATTATATTAAAAATAATTTCCAAAATACAATGTTACTTTTGGTTATTGAATGTTGCTGTAAAATACAATGTTGGAAAAATATCCCAAAAATATTAAACATTAAGTATTGTTACTTTGTTTATTATGTTTATTAATATGAGATTGTCAAAATACAACCATCCAAATAAATAACAACAAAATAGAAATTAATATCCAAAATAATTTTTTATTCTTCAAATTAAAGTTCCCCTAATCATTAGTCGAACAAATAAAAAGGTAAAATTTCATTTAAAGTACCAAAGTTTGTGGTTGCCAAAATACTGTCAAAGTACAATGTTCATGATAAATTAAAAAAAGAAAAACACCAAAAAAGAAATTAACAAATTAATTTCTTCAAAGTGTCCCTAATCAGTCGAAGAAATCATTCGCTAAGTGCATAATAGAATTAAGGTATTCTACATAGTACAGGTCATCGTCTCCTGTAGCCGTTAAGAATTGCTAAAAAACAAAAATAAAAAAGTAGACATTGAAGATTGAAGATTAAACATAAAGATTGAAGATTATTGCAAAATTGACATACACATTCTTTTTTAGGAATATCTTTTTTTCTATTCTTTTTAACAAAAATTCCGTTTTTCTTTGTGCTTTGTATTGCTCTCTTTTCGGTTTCTTTGTTTTTTCTTCCTCCTATCTTCTTCTCTTTGGGTGCCATGACTTATTATAAAAGGAGACAATGACTAATTAGACAAATAAAAGTACAAAAAAAGTATATAAAGGAGCAAAAGAATAATCTATAGAAACACACTTACTGAAATAGAACAACACCTATTAAAAAACATGGAGTGAACCACAATATATATAGATTCAAATGGAAAGAGAATGGTTATCACCGTCATTGGCAGATGTGCAACCAACTAATTTTTCTATGAAAACAAAGAATTTGCATAGAAATGAAGAGACGTATGAAGCACTCCACGGTTAATATTGTTGATATGTAAAACATTGTATACAAGCAACAACGCACATTTATGAAAGCACTATTACTATGTCATCTTCAATAGTGTGTCTTTAATACTGTGTTGCGGAATAGTTATACATTAACAAAACTTCCTATAAATAACGCTGTTAAATAGAACTCATTTAAGTCAGTGCTAACATCACTAATGTTCAACAGCGCTTTTTTAAGACTAAGCTATTAAAGTTGTGTCCACCTACCTAAATTCCATCTCATTTTTAACAGTGTCATTCAATAAAGCGATGTTGAATGATCGTTGTTAACTATGATATCTAGCATAGTGATCACATCATACAATCGATTACTATCAGCAGAAATAATCAATTACTATCAATAATAATCGATTATTCTGATTCTTTGAAATCATAACCAAAATAGTTTCTTGCAAAACATGTTATCTCATAAACAATCTTTAATGGTTTAATTTGCTACATGAAAATTTCCCAGATGCTAAACAAATAATGTGCATATAAAGAATCAATAAGAGAATTCAAGAAACACAACAAAACATGTAAAGATTGAAATTAAAAGAGATAAAGGGATAGAAGAATGCGCCAATGAATTTTATTATGGTTAGTTTACGGGTCGACTTGAAAATTACATCAATGTCTCTCCTTCTGATCTCTGGAGATTTTCTTTACTATGGAATAAAGCGTATGTTACAAACACACTTCCAATGAACTTTAAAAATGCTCATTTCTTAGTCCTAGAGTCACTCAAGTCAGTTTGACCTCCTATCTGTCTCTTAGGATACTCAACACCTACTCACGGTATAACCTCATCCATTTCTTCCTCTCAACCAAGACCATTGTAAAGATGAAGATCACTACCTAACTTCGGCTAGGTTTTCACTATAATTCATTACACAGAGAATTTCAATTTCAATTGGCTAGTAAAATCTGAGTTATATGAACCTAGTAAGTGTTAATTGAACACTGAACTCAGCTACAAACCTAAAGACAAAAATCTCACAAGAACTCTAAATTCTAAGTGAAGATTGTTGCAAGGTTTGTGTGAATGAAAACAAAATATCTTCTCACTTTTATAGCATTGTGATTCTTTACAGATGTTTCAAACAATAGGGCAATAGACACCTATAACGACCTAATACGGGAGCAAATCTCACAATGTCTAGCCACTTTATTCAAGGGGGAGTATCCATTATGGCATTGTATGTCAAAGGGGTCAGCTTCGAACATAGGGATTGGAGCTCTCCCTTTTTCCCTTTATACTACTTCCTATAGTGATCCAATATTGTTCTTGTTGAAGTACATATGCACTGCTCTTGTCCTCAGCTCCCCCGAAATGGTTCTTTGGGGATTCTCTGTTTTATGTTTCTAGATATTGTGTAGGGGCAGTTGGGGCAGTTTGATCCAAATGGGTAATACTCTAAGTAGGTCCTCCTTCAATTCAAAATTAGGTGCCCATTGGCGTAAGTACATAGGTAGGCCATAAATGGAATATGGCCCTTTGGCTACCTCATCACGGTAATATCTAGTTTTGAAACAAATAATGAAATATCCATTTTGCATTATAGTATAGTTTTGGTAGAGCAGTGAAGTTCCATACATTCTTCATGAAGCTTTTCACCATGTTCATCAAAATGTTCTCCCCAAAAGCATACATTATCATTGCATCCTCCCAGTATTTTAGTTATTAAGCAACATCCACCTCCTCAATTTGGATTTCAATTTCCCCAGCAACAGAAGTGGGGGTGTAAAACCTATAGAGAGTCCTCTATTTGGGATTTTATTCCCCTTGATTACGTCCACCCATGTGATTTGTACCTTGTCAACATCCCTTCCTTGTTCTTTGATGTCATCACCTTGAGAAGCCTTTTCCTTCACCGGTGGTGTCAATCGATATGGTTGGGGTGACTGTTGTGAACCCTCTTCTCGACTATTGTTTCTTCCATGTCCTTCTTTAGTTATGTCATTATTGTCTTCAGACTGTGGAGTGGGAGTTCTTAGTGGTGCCATTAGGCTAGTAGTTGCACCTTTTTCCTTGGCCGGTGGACACGCCATTGCACCATGGAACCCTAATTGCCTCTCTCCGGTTTCGCTCAATATAAGTCGCTAGGCAGTCATTCGTGCATCTCTCCTTCCATTATTTAACTTATTTTCAAAATCTTCTTGGCTAAAATCTCTCTTCCTATGGTTATTGTGACAACAACTAAAATCATTGCAAACAAAATAGAATATAATATAAACAATAAAATTATATATTACAAAGATTCAAAGAGTGAATAGAAAAAATGATGCAAACAAAGTATAAAGACAATGCAACAATAATTGAAGACAATGATTAGAAACACTAAAATGAAAATAATGTTAAATATATAATGGAAATAATAAAATAAAAATAATAAAAGGAAAAAAAATAAAGGCAAACAATTTTATTCGAGAGCACTAAATAGAAACAATGAAATGGAAAGAGTGCTAAATAATGGGAAAAAATGAAATGTATAATAGAAAAATGAAACATCATTTGAAAGAAGGGAAATAATGTTTGAAGACAATGGACATTATTTGAAAGCAAGACGACTTGGTTTATGTATAATAGATACTCCAACATTTATGTTTTATTCAATGTTCTAACTTATAATTGGGAGTTTTCTTTCTACGTAAGTAGTATATATTTGTAAAAAAATCATATAGTTTATAATTTAAAATATTAAGGAGTAAAATATGTATATAATCTACAAGATAATCTATGCACACCCTCATCTCTATGTGCCACCATCAATGAGTCAAGGTATAGGGCCATTGAGTCATTAGTTGGAACAATGGCTCAATGGTTGGATTGATGGACTAGGTTTGAATTAAAAATTCTAAAAACTTCATAATAACAACTAAAATTATATAATATTTCATTACTTCAAATTTAAAAATATTATCATACTTAATTAAAGGTTTCACTACCATAAAATATCACAAATAAGTTGTAAACATCATTATACAACATAGATTTTATGCTATAAATGCAAAAAAAAATGTACAAACAAATTTTAATTTTAATTAAACAACTAAAGTTTTGTTAGAATATAAGCTAACAAATAACAAAAATGACTATAAATAAATTAAAATTACTTGATTTTTGTTTTATCTCAAAATGACGTCTTTTTGGCTATTTTTTTTAAAATTGATTCACTCGGTCTGTCCAACCAGCCTGACCACCTGAGTCACCAATTTTAGGTTTAAAGCAATAAAGTCAAACCTAATCAATTGAATTTTGATACAAAATTGATTAGATGAGAGACATGAGCCAACCAGATGCCTGAATTATGGAGGAATTGGTCAATATAAGCCCACTTTCTTAACACCCCTCTAATGTGCTCTTCTACTACATGATCTATCTGAACTCATAAAAGATAATAAGAGACTAAGCTCAACATTGTTATAAATGTGGTCTTCTATTATATGATCCATATGTACTTATATATGATAATAAGAGACTAAGCTCAACATTTCTCTCTCTCTCTATTTATCACTCTCCTCTAAAGCAAAAGATAAAAAGAGATTGTTTCTCTTTAACTTCTCTCCCCTCCTTTTCTTTCTCCCATCTTTCTATTCTACTAAATGGAGCATTAGTTCTTTCACCATGAAGGGAGTAGCCACGAAGAGTTCACGTTTTGCACATGGGCTTAATACATCACAAACGAAAATAATACCCTAAACCAACCTCTTCATTGTTCCTCAACATTATAAATAGTAACCCTATATTGCTTAGTACCTCACAAGCCAAAATTTTTGTATAACATATAAAGATAAAATTGTATTGTTCTTGTTTATTGAGAATAGGAAAGATGTTTTTCAATAGGGGCCAAAAGATGAAGGGGACTATGGTATTGATGACAAAGAATGTTTTGGACATCAACGAACTTACATGTGCTATACGTTTCAGAGGTATTATCAGTGGTGGCATCAATCTCGTCAGCGGTTTAGTTGGCAGCACTATCGATGCCACCACTGCCTTTTTGGGCAAATTGATCGGTTATCAGTTGATTAGTTCCACTAGTGCTGATGATAAGTACCAAAAATACCTAATTTTCATACACTTTTCATGGCACATATCCCATGCAATCTTTAGAAAACCAACTTAATTCAACACTTTTTAGATAAATTGTCATAATTAAATTATATATTTTGTACACATCTTTTCCATTTCTTTTGATCTTTCCTTTATATATGGCACAGTCAGGATCAAGCATGGCACAAGCCAAGTGCTCAATGAGTAGCTTAGCATGGCACGAGGAATGCCCTGCATGGAACCAAGCACCAGGCCAAATGGGACACCCTAGAACCAAGCATCTACCTAGCCAGGCCAACCTGCTCAAGCATACAACTCAACGGTGCCACATAGGAGTCTGGCGTTGTGCACCTAACAAGTTGGGCAAGTTGCCTTAGCCACCAAGCAAGGCTTACCTCATGCATGACCTCACTTCACATGGTCTCTACAAGCTTTTCAGATGTAGCTCGCAATAGCTTGCCCATGTAGCTCACCATAGCCTCGGTGAGTCAACAAGAAGTGGCTTACTAAGCTACTTCGTCAAGAGATCAAACCCATGCTAAATAGTTTAGTCAGGCGCCTAGCGTGGTACTTTGAGGGATAGGTGGTGGACAGAAATGCCTACAAATAGGAAGCACTTCCCACACATTTCATACATTTATTCACATTCACTTTTTCACTTTCTTCTCTTCATAAATCTCTCTCTAAAATTCTCTCAATTTTGTAACACTTGGAGCCACGGTTCCAAGCTCTTTAGGTAAGTAGATTCTTGTAAATTTCTCTTAGAATTTAAGAGGAGAAAAGAGTTGGCAAATGGGATACAAAAATTGATTTTTTTAATCTCATTTTGTTCCAAAAGCATCTCATCCTTGGATAGATGGCTAATGCTACTACATATTGATTTGGATTACGGTGTAATGGTATTTCTTTACTTCATTTGTACCATTTTTTGATTTCAATTTATTCAAGTTATTACTTTTTGTTTATTTTTTATTCTTTAAGAAGTTCCTAATGCCGCTTTACCTTGATAAACTAAAACATGATTTAAAGATCCAAAATATGCTTCTTCTTAAGGTATTGACAAGTGAACTAAAAAAGTATAGTCTACATCTTAGTTCACTTGCAATATCAAAACATCTATTTTAAGCAACTTATATTCAAGGCTAAATAAAGTTAATGGAACCTAAAGTAGGGTGTGACAACCTACTTCGACGAGTGGCAGTTAATTATTATTTAGTTTATTATACATGGTTTGAAAATCATCTTTTCCATATTAGGACACTAGGTGGAAAGTTAAAGACATGGTGTATGGAATTAACCAAAGTATAACATGTAACTGGCATAAAGTCTTCAAAATCATTTAAGTTGAGAAATAATTCCATCTTTCAAACCAAAACTTCTCCTCAAGAATTTATCAACATTAGTTTACATTTCTTTGTCATTTTATGCAACAACATAACCAAAAACCATTAAAATGTTGTTAATCATTATTTTTTCTATAATATGTCTATATGATTATCTTCTATTAAGCAATTCTCTTTGGGTTCGACATAACTCTATACTATACTACAATTGAATCTTGAAAGAGATGCAAGCAAATGGAAAATATAGTAAAGTGTTATCAATAAATTTTATTTGTTGAAAACATAATCTATTCACAAAAGTGAACATCAATTCATAATTTGTAACTTTGTGAATAGAAACAACATAAAAAAAGCTCAATTCAATGAATGGTGTTGGAACATGGTTTGTTGAAAACCATGAGTGAGAACTTTTGGGTGTGAAATATAAAAAACACCCAAGTCCCACATAGAAGAGTTTGAAAAAAACAACTCTCAAAGTCCCACATGGAAGAGTTTTGAAAAAATAAAAATTAAGCTCCCAAGTCCCACATTGGAGAAATGAGGAACATGAGAAAAATCTCATGTTATAAATAGATGCTTTCACCCTTCATTTTAACTTGCACCAAGTTGAAGGCGTTTGCTCTCAACTTTTATTTCTCCCCCTAATATTCCGCCGATGCATTTCCGGCAAACTTCTCCCCCTTTCTTTCCGTGGCACTTAAGAATTGGCACAGGTAGCCAAAGTGGGATTTCGAGAACTGACACTGGTAGTCAGTATTGTGGGAAGAGAATTGGCACGGGTAGCCATATTGTGGGTAATTTCGAGAATTGGCACTGGTAGTCATATTGTGGTGGGTGTATTCGAGATTGGTTCTTACAATGCAGTAAGAATTCGATAACAGAGATCTGGGCTGTTTTATCCTAGGGACGGCGTGGTTGATAGTCTGCTTGCACATTTTGGGCAATGCCACGAAACGTCTTAAAGAGAGCGACCTGGTCGTAACTCAGCCAGTAAGTATTATTTCGTGCCATTTAGAATTGCTGCAAGCTACGGTAACAACAATTTTAAGACGTTTCAACTGCAATGGCATTCGTAGATAATATTACTGGACCGAACAACTATGACCTGAACAAGC
>NC_032013.1:13570173-13570857 GCF_001865875.1 Lupinus angustifolius | reverse complement strand
GGTTGGAGGAACTGATGGGTGGTGGGTAGATACTGGTGCATCCCGCTATGTCTGCTATGACCGTGCTATGTTCAAAACATACACTGATGCTGATGATTAGACGGTGTTGTTGGGTGACTCCCACACAACTATTGTTGCTGGAACTGGTGATGTGAAGCTGAAATTTACATATGGGAAGACTCTGATTCTTAAAGATGTGATGTACACTCCAGATATGAAGAAGAATCAAGTTTCTGGTTTTCTTCTTAATAAGGCTGGTTTCACCCAGACCATAGGAGCAGACTTGTAAACTCTTACTAAGAATGGGGTATTTGTTGGGAAAGGGTACACCACTGATGGCATGTTTAAATTAAACGTTGATGTTTCTATTAATAAAATTTCTGATTCTGTTTACATGTTGTGTGATTTTAAAATTTGGCATACTAGACTTTGTCATATTAATAAACGTGCAATTTCAAATTTGAGTAGCTTAGGTTTAATTCCAAAGTTATCTAAAAATAATTTTGAAATTTGTGAATCATGCAGTCAAGCAAAAATTTCAAAAAAATCAAATAAAGCAGTTAAGCGAGAATCTGAGCCTTTAGATTTAATACACTCAGATATATGTGAATTAGATGGAACGTTAACTAGAAATGGTAAACGTTATTTTATCACTTTTATTGATGATTGTTCTGATTTTAATTA
>NC_032013.1:13569176-13570073 GCF_001865875.1 Lupinus angustifolius | reverse complement strand
ATTCTCTAGAGTCTAACAAGACCTAGCATTTAGCTGATTTGCCTCCTGGCTGCAAACCTATTGGTTGTAAGTGGATATTGAAAAAGAAACTGAAACCTGATGGCACAGTGGATAAATACAAGGCTCGCCTTGTAGCTAAGGGTTTCAGACAAAGAGAAAATGTAGATTTCTTCGACACATTTTCACCTGTTACTAGAATAACATCCATTAGAGTACTAATATCGATCGCTGCGATACATAATTTATTAGTACATCAAATGGATGTTAAGACTGCCTTTTTAAATGGTGATTTGGAAGAAGAAATCTATATGGAACAACCTGAAGGTTTTGTAATACATGGGCAAGAAAATAAGGTCTGCAAGTTAGATAAGTCGTTGTATGGTCTTAAGCAAGCACCTAAACAGTGGAATGAAAAGTTTAACGACTTAATGGTCTCGAATGAGGTTAAGGTGAATGAAAGTGACAAATGCATTTATTACAAATCAGAAAATGACATTTACACTATCATATGTGTCTATGTAGACGATCTACTCATATTTGGTTCCAACATTCATGTTGTGAATAATGTGAAATCATTATTGTGTAACAACTTTGATATGAAAGACCTTGGAGAGGCAAGTGTAATCCTTGGTATAAAAATTACTAGGTCAAAAGAAGGAATTTCTTTGGATCAATCTCACTATATGGAAAAGATCCTAAAGAAATATAAATACTTTGACTCTAAACCTGCTAGCACACCATACGATCCAAGTGTAAAACTTTGTAAGAACATTGGTGACGGTGTAAGACAAGCTGAATATGCTAGCATCATTGGCAGCCTTCGATATGCCACTGATTGCACTAGACCCGACATTGCCTATATTGTGGGATTATTATGTAGGTTTACCAGTAGACCTA
>NC_032013.1:13547043-13569076 GCF_001865875.1 Lupinus angustifolius | reverse complement strand
AAAGGGTAATTGAGATACCTTAAGAAAAAATGAACCTTGGATTACATTATCGAAGGTTTCCAGTTGTCCTAGAAGGATTCAGTGATGCTGATTGGAACACTCTTTCAGATGATTCCAAAGCAACCAGTGGCTATATATTTAGCATAGCTGGTGGGGCTGTTTCTTGGAAGTCAAAGAAATAGACTATTCTAGCTCAATCCACCATGGAAGCTGAGATGATAGCACTAGCAACAGCTAGTGAAGAAGCAAGTTGGCTGAGAAGCTTGCTTGCAGAGATTCCCCTATGGGAAAAACCGATTCCAGCTATGTTGATCCATTGTGATAGTACCACGGCTATTGCAAAAATTAGGAACCGCTTTTATAACGGTAAGAAACGACAAATTCGTCGTAAGCACAACACCATTAGAGAGTTACTCTCTACAGGAGCTGTTAGAATGGATCATGTACGCACTGAGAATAACTTAGCAGATCATTTGACGAAAGGACTAGCTAGAGAGAAAGTCCATAATACTTCTAAGAGTATGGGACTATTGCCCTTAGAACGAGGATCACTCATGATGGTAACCCGACCTAACTGACTGGAGATCCCAAGAAATAGGTTCAATGGGTAATAACAAGTTGTAAAGTGATATGAGAATGAACATGCTATAAAATTATGAGAAGCATGATTCCTGTAGCATATGTAAAGATGAGTTAAACTCTTAATGAGATCTATACTCCAATTAGAGTGGAGTACATAGACTATATGATTACTCTTGATAGACTCACCTATGTAAATGTGGAAGTGGGGTCGCTTCCTATGAAATTTTGGGGCATAAATTTCTAGAGCGTTCACTATACTGGGATAGACGTGCATGGCCTTAAACGCACGGGCTTTACAGAATACACCTTTGAAAAGGTGGTGTGTGGTTTGATGCTGGAGATAGAGTTCAAGACTACGAGTCACTCTAGTAAAATCTGGATCTTATTCACTATGCAAAGGTTCAAGTCGCATGACACCTTTGTTTACGCACAATCTTATTGAGACCACAAATATTCTCAGAAATCGTTTTTTAATTTCAAGTGGGGATTGTTGGAACATGAATCTTATTCACTATGCAAAGATTCAAGTCGCATGACACCTTTGTTTATGCATAATCTTATTGAGACCACAAATATTCTCGAAATCGTTTTTTAATTTCAAGTGAGGGATTGTTGGAACATGGTTTGTTGAAAACCATGAGTGAGAATAAAACAACTGTCAAAGTCCCACATGGAAGAGTTTTGAAAAAATAAAAACTTAAGCTCCTAAGTCCCACATGGGAGAAATGAGGATCATGAGAAAAATCTCATGTTATAAATAGAGGCTTTCACCCTTCATTTTAACTTGCACCAAGTTAAAGGCATTTCCTCTCAACTTTTCTTTCTCCCCCCTAATATTCCGCCGACGCATTTCCGGCAAACTTCTCCCCCCTAATATTCCGCCAACGCATTTCTGGCAAACTTCTCCCCCTTTCTTTCCGTGGCACTTAAGAATTGGCACAAGCAGCCAAAGTGGGATTTCGAGACACTGGTAGCCACATTGTGGGATTTCGAGACCTGACACTGGTAGTCAGTATTGTGGGAAGAGAATTGGCATGGGTAGCCATATTGTGGGTAATTTCGAGAATTGGCATTGTTAGCCATATTGTGGTGGGTGTATTCGAGATCGGTTCTTACAGTGCAGTAAGAATTTGATAACAGAGATCTGGGCTGTTTTATCATGGGGACGACGTGGTTGATAGTCTGCTTGCACATTTTGGACAGTGCCATGAAACGTTTTAAAGAGAGTGACCTGGTCGTGACTCAGCCAGTAAGTATTATTTCGTGTCATTTAGAATTGCTGCAAGCTACGGTAACAACAAATGGATTGTTACTTGACAATAAAAGAATGATGAATTAATAAATCTAACCACTAACATTTAATTTTCTTCATTTACGTTCCACAACTAACTAATATCTCTATGTTTTGTTTATTTACATTCAGTCATTTATATTTCCACAATTTATTATTTTATTCTTTATACCAACCCTTCTTAAGAAGTGGTACGGTTTATTATGAGACCAACCCTTCACAAGAAGTGGTACAGTTAACTATTAACTTTATTCTTTTAATTGTTTTATTTTTTATACCAACTTTTCATAAGAAATGATATGATTATCTTAATAAAAATAGACCAACCTTTATGGTACAGTTAAATGAACCCAAAAAGTGAGTTAATAAAATGAACTCAAAAGGGAGTAATTAAAAATAAAGTCACCACTTAATAAAATATTCATCACTCCAATAATAACTTACAACCCAATAAAATCTGTGTTCAACAACTGATGGTCTCTGAAGCACAGATATGTTGAACATCCTCACATGTTGGTATTGGACACACGTCCAACACGGATACGCTCAAGTTCGTGAAGGATACGTATCCGTAGAGTATCCAAAAAAAAATAAAGATGAAGATGAAGATAGATGAAGATATGTATGTGATATGTTTTCAACAAAAAAATGATAAGATATGATACATTTTATCAAAGCTAAGAAACATCTCAATAATCAAGCAAAAACCAACTTATTTAAAGGCAAACATCCACAGAGAAGACTCATACCAACATACCGTCACACTGCATTGATCCTCCGATAGTTGGTCCACAACATTGTCAGTCCATCACTGCTTAGTTCCGCCACCTCTACTACCATAGGTATGTTGTGAAGAGTAAACAAAAAAGTACTTACCTTTCTTACTTCTTAGTTTCTTTTCTCTTAGTTTGTTTATAAAGAGAAGAGGAGGAGAGGGTATTGTCCTATTGCCTTTATTTCTTAATATAGGAGAGAAGAAAGGGGTGGGACCATGGGAGAGAATAAGAAACGAAGAAGAAGGGGTAATTTGTTATTGTAAAAAAGAGAATAGAAGAATGGGGTGGGAGAGAAGTAGGAACAACGAAGAAGGAGGTGGTTTGTTTTTTGTGAAAAGGGGATGTTTTTATGAAAACACTCTAAGAGGATAGAAGAATGGGGTAACATGTTTAATGATGGCATGTTTAAATTAAATGTTGATGTTTCTATTAATAAAATTTCTGATTCTGTTTACATGTTGTGTGATTTTAATATTTGACATTCTAGACTTTGTCATATTAATAAACGTGCAATTTCAAATTTGAGTAGCTTAGGTTTAATTCCAAAGTTATCTAAAAATGATTTTGAAATTTGTGAATCATGCAGTCAAGCAAAAATTTCAAAAAAACCACATAAATCAGTTATGCGAGAATCTGAGCCTTTAGATTTAATACACTCAGATATATATGAATTAGATGGAACGTTAACTAGAAATGGCAAATGTTATTTTGTCACTTTTATTGATGACTGCTCTGATTTTAACAATGTATATCTTATGAAAAATAAAAGTGAAGCTCTTGACATGTTTAAGTTATATGTAACTGAAATTGAAAATCAATTCAACAAGAAAATAAAGAAACTCAGAAGCGATAGAGGCACTGAGTATAACTCTAACATGTTTAATGATTTTTATAAATTAAATGGCATTATTCATGAAATGACTGCACCATACTCACCTGAAATGAATGGTAAAGCTAAAAGAAAGAATAAAACTTTAACTGAATTAGTTGTAGCTATTATGTTAAGTTCTGGTGCAGCACCCTCTTCGTGGAGTGAAATTTTATTAACTGTATGTTATGTGCTAAACAGAGTCCCCAAGGCTAAAAGCAAAATTCTCCCATATGAAATTATTAACAATAGACATCTAAACTTGTCTTATTTGAGAACTTGAGGTTGTTTGGCTTATGTCCAGATACCAGACCCCAAGAGAGTTAAACTCGCAAGTAGAGCTTATGAATGTGTATTCATTGGGTATGCTGTAAACAACAAAGCATATAAGTTTTATGATCTTAACACAAAAGTGATCACTGAGTCTAATGATACTGACTTCAATGAATTGAAATTCCCTTTTAAATTTAGGAATAGTGGGGCACAACAACTAGTCACATACTTGTGATTAACAATAATCTTAATAACGATGGGTTAGAAATAGAACCTAGAAGAAGTAAGAGAGCAAGGACTGCTAGAGAGTATGGACCTGATTATATGGTTTATACATTGGAAGAGGATCCATCAACATTCCAAGAAGCTTTGACTTCTTTGGATGCTGATTTGTGCCAAGAAGCCATAAATGATGAGATGGATTCTCTAGAGTCTAACAAGACTTGACATTTAGCTGACTTGCCTCCTGGCTGCAAACGTATTGGTTGTAAGTGGGTATTGAAAAATAAACATACAAGGCTCACCTTGTAGCTAAGGGTTTCAGGCAAAGAGAAAATATAGATTTCTTTGACACATTTTCACATGTTACTAGAATAACATCCATTAGAGTACTAATATGGATCGCTGCGTGTGAACACCCAATTTTGTCCGACCCAAAATATTTTTAAATAAAATAACAAATGAAAACAAAATAAGTTATTTGGGTATTTTCTATCAAAAACTGACACTTTTTAAGCATCCCAAAAATAATGTAAGTTCGAGTTCTTTAAATTTCAAATTTCCAATTTAGTTTTAATGTTGAAATATTGTCTTACAATTTGTAAGATTTTTGCCTTGATTGATATGTATTCTAATCTTGGGGGTAAGGAGTCATTGCTGCCCAAAATTGCATGTGCTAAAATTTGGCCTGTGATGTTGAAAATAAAGAGCATTGAATTGGATTAATGAAATTGGTAACAAAATCAATCAAGTGCAACAAGCCAACAATCAGCCGTGTACAACAATCTGATTTTGAATTGGGAAAAAATTAAATCACACCCTTAATGTTCTCCTATGAATTAATGGGTGATTTTGTTCCCTCCTATTTTGCACACGCCACATTCTTTGGCTATAAGGGGAGGCCATACTCGAGTATCAGAGGGGGGAGAAACAACTAATCCACACCAATCCCAAATCTTTTTACACAACAAACACAAATCATCCATCATCTATTTCCAAAAATCCACAATAACCCAAAATGTATTTTCTTCATACACAAGAAAAACAACGAACCAACATCAATCATCTATGCCCAAGTCCTTAACTGAAACAAACCTAGTGGCTTCCATGCTTGCTAGTCACATACATATATCAACTATCAACATGTTGTTTTCATTCAATTTTAATAGCATAACCCATTACAAATTCTATGAATCCTAGGTTTGTGCAACAATTCCAAAAAAAAAAGATAAAATATACTCCACCCCTATTACTGGTTATCATCTATGATGGTAGTAATGTTCTAATTTAATTTTCATTTTTATTTCACAATTCCTCATATTCATTTACATCAACCTCTCTTACAATTCTTATTCATTAATGTGTCTCATTGCAATTCCCCACTACATTATCCATATCTAAACCATCCATACTAAATCCAAAAGAACCATGTTGATGTCTTCATGGTATTTGTTTTCCTGGCGATAGTTGTTAAGATTGCTATTGTTACTTTAATTAAAAAGGCCTTTGGATATAGCCTGTTCCCACAAATATTTGCTTATGCTATAAATTGTTTCAATTCAAAGTGCTTAGATATCAGATCAGTATGGGTTCACTACATCAGGTATATTTTTCCTTCTTCCTTGTATAACCTTTTATGTATTTCTTATTGTTGGTAATAATATTAGTGATCAATTATCTCCCTTTTCTTACTTCTTTTGAACAACAATATATATTTTGATTATAGTAATAATTAACAAATATTTTTTTGTTCAAACATAAAATCCAATAAATAAAATAGTTAACTTATTTTTAAAAAATAAAATTATTTTAATAAGGATTCAATAGCGAGGTTATAACTCGTGTTACATCTTCCTTTCTCTTCGAGCCGAGAAGTGGTTGCGATCATTAGTATTGCCCCTGTTATTTATTGAAGCAGAAAGGGTATAAGTGACCTGTGTCGACTCTTCGTCTATTAATACCCATTCAATCAATTTAAATCATTTTTAAAATTTTAATCAAATTAAACGAATCAAGTCAAACATTTTCATAACCAGAACTACGTAGTCTTGATTTCCCTATTGCACCTAGGGATACGTAGGAACAAGATGAACTCTTGTCAGACACAAAATTCAAAAATAAATATTTTTGTTTTAAGTAATTTAATTTTAATAAATTAAGGGTATCTAATTCATGCAATTAGTTAGGGTACCGTTTTATTACGGGCAAATGGGGTGCTAATACCTTCCCCAATTCGTAATTGACTCATGAACCTGGATATCGAAGTCCAAGGCCAAATGTGATTGAGCCAAAATTTTTTTTTTACATTTTTGACCGAAAAAATATAGTGGTGACTCTAATGAGGTCGTGCATCCGAAAATTGGGGCGCGACACTGTGATACATAATTTATTAGTACATCAAATGGATGTTAAGACTGCCTTTTTAGATGGTGAGTTGGAAGAAGAAATCTACATGGAACAACCTGAAGGTTTTGTAATTCATGGACAAGTAAATAAGGTCTGCAAGTTAGATAAGTCATTGTATGGTCTTAAGCAAGCACCTAAACAATGGCATGAAAAATTTAACGACTTAATGGTCTCGAATGAGTTTAACGTGAATGAAAGTGACAATTGCATTTATTATAAATCAGAAAATGACATTTACACTATCATATGTGTCTATGTAGACGACCTACTCCTATTTGGTTCCAACATTCATGTTGTGAATAATATGAAATCATTGTTGAGTAAAAACTTTGATGTGAAAGACCTTGGAGAGGCAAGTGTAATCCTTGGTATAAAAATTACTAGGTCAAAAGAAGGAATTTCTTTGGATCAATCTCACTGTGGAAAAGATCCTAAAGAAATATATATACTTTGACTGTAAACCTACTAGCACACCATACGATCCAAGTGTAAAACTTTTTAAATTTTAAGAACACTGGTGAAGGTGTAAGACAAGCTGAGTATGCTAGTATCATTGGCAACCTTCAGTATGCTAGTGATTGTACTAGACCCGACATTGCCTATGTTGTGGGATTATTATGTAGGTTTACCAGTAGACCTAGTATGAAGCATTGGCATGTTATACAAAGGGTAATGAGATACCTTAAGAAAACTATGAACCTTTGATTACACTACCAAAGGTTTCTAGCTGTCCTAGAGGATTCAGTGATCCTGATTGGAACACTCTTTAAGATGATTCCAAAGCAACCAGTGGCTAGATATTTAGCATAGCTAGTGGGGCTGTTTCTTGGAAGTCAAAGAAACAGACTATTTTGGCTCAATCCACTATGGAAGCTGAGATGATAGCACTAGCAACAGCTAGTGAAGAAGTAAGTTGGCTGAGAAGCTTGCTTGCAGAGATTCCCCTGTGGGAAAAAATGATTCCAACTGTGTTGATCCATTGTGATAGTATCACGACTATTGCAAAAATTGAGAACCACTTTTATAACGGTAAGAAAACGACAAATTCGTCATAAGCACAACATCATTGGAGAGTTACTCTCTACATGAGCTGTTAGAGTGGATCATGTACCACTAAGAATAACTGAGCAGATCCTTTGACGAAAGGACTAGCTAGAGAGAAAGTCCATAATACTTCTAAAAGTATTAGATTATTTCCCTTAGAACGAGGATCACTCATGATTGTAACCCGACCTAACTGACTGGAGATCCCAAGAAATAGGTTCAATGGGTAATAACAAGTTGTGAAGTGATATGAGAATGAACAAGCTATAAAATTATGAGAAGCATGATTCCCGCAGCATATGTCAGGATGAGTTAAACTCTTAATGAGATCTATACTCCAATTGGAGTAGAGTACCTAGGCTACAGGAGTACTCTTGATAGACTCACCTATGTGAATGTGAAAGTGGGGGCCGCTACCTATGAAATTTAGGGGCATAAATTTCTAGAGCGTTCACTATATTGGGATAGACGTGCATGACCTTTAACGCACGAGCATTACAGAATACACCTTTGAAAAGGTTGTCTGTGGTTTGATGCTAGAGATAGAGTTCAAGACTACGAGTCACTCTAGTAAAATTTGGATCTTACTCATTATACAAAGGTTCAAGTCACATGACACCTTTGTTTATGCACAATCTTATTGAGACCACAAATATTCTAGGAAATCGTTTTTTTAATTTCAAGTAGGGGATAGTTGGAACATGGTGGTGTGAAATATAAAAAACACTCAAGTCTTACATAGAAGAGCTTTGAAAAAAAAACATCTCTCAAGTCCCACATAGAAGAGTTTTGAAAAAACATCTCCCAAGTCCCACATTGGAGAAATGAGGAACATGGAAAAATTCTCATGTTATAAATAGAGGCTTTCTCCCCTCATTATAACTTGCACCAAGTTGAAGGCATTTCCTCTTAACTTTTCTTTCTTCCCCCTAATATTCCGCCAACGCATTTCCGGCAAACTTCTCTCCCTTTCTTTCCGTGGCACTTAAGAATTGGCATAGGCAGCAAAGTGAGATTTCGAGAACTGGCACCGGTAGTCAGTATTGTGGGTAAAGAATTATGGGTAAAGAATTGGCATAGGTAACCATATTGTGGGATTTCGAGAACTGACACTGGTAGTCAGTATTGTGGGAAGAGAATTAGCATGGGTAGCTATATTGTGGGCAATTTCGAGAATTGGCACTAGTAGCCATATTGTGGTGGGTGTATTCGAGATTGGTTCTTACAGTGTAGTAAGAATTCGATAACAAAGATCTGAGTTGTTTTATCCTGGGGAAGTCGTGGTTGATAGTCTGCTTGCACATTTTGGGCAGTGCCACGAAACGTCTTAAAGAGAGCGACCTAGTCGTGACTCGACCAGTAAGTATTATTTTGTGTCATTTAGAATTGCTGCAAGCTACGGTTACAACACAAGCATATGTGATCCTCAGAAAACTAAAAGAAATGAGTTAGTTTATGAGGAATATTGTTGGATTACTCAACTTGCTGATCAGGTTTGCTATGTTAGGAACTTTATAATGAGCCACACAATGAGGTTGGCCATGTCTAAGCACTTCTCGAGTTTGTTGAAACCTATTTTGCCTCAATTTTAGTGATGTTGATAAGATTTAAATTTTTGAACCGTTCTTTACAATCAATGGTTATTAATGAATAATGAGATTCGTATAAAGATGGCGATATAGAGCATATGACAAAGGCCCAAACTGTAAAAAAGCATATTTTGAATGATATGTTATGGGATAAAATTACATACATTTTAGATTTTACTGAGCTTATATATAGTAAGCTTAGAGCTTGTGATATATAGTAAGCTTAGAGCTTGTGATACAGACAGCGCCACAATTCATTTGGTCTATGAGATATGAGATACTATGATAGAGAAAGTGAGGTCATCTATATTTAGGCATGAGAGAATAGATATAAATAATGATACATCATCAATTTACGATGTTATTCATTCAATCCTAATTGCTAGATGGACCAAACGTTAATCTCTTCTCCATTGTATGGTCAATCCTTGAATCTTAGGTAAAAATAATATTTTAAATTTAGAGTAATTACTCATTTTGGTCCATTATCATTTCATAGGTACTAATTTAGTCCCTAAAAATTTTCGTCCCCGACAAATTCAACGTCGAATCACGTTAGTCTTTCCGTCATCTTGACTCTGTTAATTATAACAGATTTGCTCGCGTGACACGTTAAGTGTTGATGTGGCATCTTCTGGATGGTCCTACATGTACATGTTGCCATGTCATCAAGTGGATTTTTTTTAAATTTTTTCCCTCGCAAAACGACGTCGTTTTTTTAAATAATATTTTTCAATAAAAAATAAAATTGTAATAAAAAATTTGTTTAGAAAAAAATTATTATACAATTCTTAAAATAAAATATATTTTTATAATAAAATAAATACTTTTATGCAACTTTTAATTTTTTTAAAAATATAATATTTCCTTCATCTTCTTCTCCATAATCTCATCCAATCCTCCACCTTATGAACATCTTCACCTTGTTCAACCCAACTACCCAATTTCCTCAATTTTCAAAACACAAATTAGATACCCACTTTTCCATTTTCAAAAAGAGAAGACCTTTCTCAAATTTCATATGTACTTTCTACTTCATGGATATGCAGTAGCAGCACCAACAATTTCCCCTCATCTCTTCACATAGACACAATAAAACAGGTTTCAGCTTTTCTCTGCAAGTCTGCAACTGAGGATTTTCCTTAACCTGATTCCCTTAAATTTGTCTCAAAGCTTGGAATTTTTGTGGGTTTATTTTGGGTTTTCCTGTAGCAGATTTTAAGGTTTATTTGAAAGGGTTTTAGCATATATTAATATTGTCTTGTCCCATTTGAAGGAACAATTTGAATAAGTTTTTGTAATAGATTTGTGGTTAAAATAATGTCGGCAAGGTTTCTTGTTCTTATTGGAGAATCATTGCCCATGAGAAGGGTTTTGAACTCTTCTAGGAATGCTTGGTTTCATAGTAGTGTTCATTATGAGAATCAGGTTGAACCCCGAAAAGGTTACCTTTCGCTTTCATAGCTGTGCTTAAAAAATTTACTTTTTTAATTAAAAATATTATTTTTAAAAAACGATGTCTTTTTTTGAAAGAATTTTTTTTACAAAAACATTGCGCTTAATGATATGACAACTTGTACACGTAGGGTAATCCAGAAGATGTCATGTCAACACTTAACGTGTCACGCGAGCAAATTTTTTACAGTTAATGAAGCCAAGATGACAGAATGAGTAACGTGATTCGACGTTGAATGTGTTAGGAGCGAAAACTTCACTTAAAATTTTTAGGGATTAAATTGGTATCCACAAAAAAGATGAGGACCAAAATGGATAATTACTCTTAAATTTAATATTTCTAATTATTTATTACTTATTATAAGTATACTACAAATACAAATAATATATAACTTTTCTGTTATTTATAGGTACTACAATAATGAATGGATTCAAGAGGCTTCAAATAGGTATTCCCCTCTAGGGGATGAAGAAATTTCTATAGAGAAAAATAAGTGCTTGAAAAAGCTGTTTAGAAATGATGAGGATAAAATGTACGTTTCAATCAAATATACAAATTTCTTATCACAATTTTGATTTTTTTGACCTAGTTAAAGATATATGGAGATTAAACCCCCTAAATCTTGGTGGGTGTTGCATGATTCTTTTGCCCCTCTACATCAAAATCTTGCTTTGAGGCTTTTTGTGTAGCCTTGCTCCTCCTTGTGTTGTGAAATGAATTGGAGCACATATTCATTCATTCACTAGATAAAAAGAAACAAGTTGAAACCAAAAAGAGAAGAAGGTTTGGTTTATGTGCATACTAATTTGCGACTCTTATCTAACAAAAGTGAAGAGTACAAACAAGGGCAAACTAAGATGCAGGACATTGTTGGAGATGCGTGGGAAGATTTTGGTAGTGTTGAAACTCTTCAAGTGACAACATTGTCTCTTGATGAACCAGAAGTAGAAGTTGTCCTCTTTACAGATGATGGTTAAGGAGGAGATGAAATTGATATTATTTATGTTTCTAGGCCTAGATAATAAACAATTTTATGAATTATTCTACTATATTTTGTAGTTTTTGTACTTGAAATTTTGGAGGACAATGTTTTGCAATTTCCATTATATTTTCTACGTTGGATATTTTGATTTACACATATAATTTTATTATATTTTATTATTTTTTTTACTATTTTATACATGTATCCCCAGAATATATCGTATCATATATTTTAGAAAAAATACACATCAACATATCGGATACATATTGTATCCGATACACGTATCCGTATCTGTGCTTCATAGTTAATGTTCACGTTTCCTTCTTTTTTTCTCTTCAGTACTCATTATCCCATGTTCCTTTATAATATGTTATACTCCATATCTCATTAATGATGGAAAAACAAATAAGAAAAATATAATAAATATTACATAAAAATTATAAAATGCAACATAACAAGAAAAAGTCAGATTTTAGAATGTGACTTATAAATTGAATGAGAAACAGAGATATTATTTCATTGCTTAAATAAGGTGTTTATTTTATAAAAAAACATGTGGTTTTATTTAGCTAAAAGGCAAAAAGTTGTAGTTTCCTATCTTATTCATCCCCATTCAAATATATTTTGAGCTACTTATCTTATTATCAATTCATTTTGATATGAAATTTTAATAAACTTGATTATAGATTATATAGTTTTTGAAAGAGTATATACTCATTTCAGTTTTTTATATTTTTCGACATTATTAGTTTGATCTCTCAAAAATTGAAAAACCTAAAAATGTTTCAAAAAATTAAATGCGAGTTAAATTAGTCATTTTAACATGTTTTACAATATCTCATATAGACTAATTTGACCGTAAAAAATGATTAATTTGACTTCCATTTGATTTTTCAGAAGCATTTTGGGGTTTTCAATTTTTGGAAACTAAATAGTAAGTTAAAAAACATGAGAGACTGAAATGAATATTTACTATAAGTAAAGTATGGTTACAAACTCAAAAGACCTCGGTAAACATTTTATAGGCGGTGGAAAAGGGAAAGTGGGTAAACAAGCCTTTTTGGAGAAACGTCTTCCCTCATTACCAAACTTGGGAGCTAAGCAAGATGCATACACCATTCATTTCGAATGGGACAATGACTTTGGAATTCCCGGAGCATTCTATATCAAGAATTTTACTCAATCTGAATTCTTCCTTGTGAATTTAACTCTTGAAGACATTCCAAATCAAGGAACCATCCACTTTCTTTGCAACTCATGGGTTTACAACTCTAAGTTGTATGAAACTAATGGCATCTTCTTTGCTAACAAGGTAAATAAACAAGTCATTTCTCTACACTTCCATAAATTAATTACCTTGTTTCTAACATATTGATTTTATATATGTAGACATATCTCCCTAGTATAACACCTCCTCCACTAGTCTATTATAGAGAAGAAGAGTTGAAAACTTTAAGAGGAAATGGAAAAGGTGAGCGTAAGGAATGGGAAAGGATCTATGATTATGATGTCTACAACGATTTGGATAATCTCGACAAGAATGCAAGCTTGGCTTGTCCAATTCTTGGAGGATCCACTTTGCCTTACCTTCGCAGGGGAAGAACTAGCAGAAAGTCATCTAACAAAGGTTGTGCACTTATTTTGTATCTAAATTTCTATTAGTTAAAAAAGTTATTCTTTTATACATGATTAAAGGAAGGTTTACTATAACACTATATAGTGTATGACATATAACCTATTTTCTATTGAAAACATATTGTCGGCTATATTTCTGAAGTTATTGTTTGTTGCTACTTATTTTTAGTTTTTTTTTGTTTGTATAATCAAGGGATTCAAGGCTATCCTTTACCTACTGTTTATTAGTTTTCTACTATATTTTTTTAACATATTCAAATTAATAGTGAGAGTCACAGAGACACCATTTACCTTCCAAGAGATGAAGCATTTGGTCACTTGAAATATTCAGATTTTCTTGTCTATATACTTAAATCTCCATCTCAAAATATTATACCAAAATTGCAATCTGCAATTAGCTTACAATTCAATCAACCTGAGTTTAGTAGTTTTGAAGATGTACGTGGATTATATGAAGGTGGAATTAAGCTTCCTACTAATGTACTTAACCTTATCCCAAACCCATTTTTCAGGGAACTCGTCAGAACTTATGGTGAACATGTCCTTAAGTTTCCTGAACCTAAAGTAATTCAAGGTATATTTTAGACCCATAACTCCTTCCAATTTAAATTTAAGAAAAAAATTGTATGTATTAACAATGTAAAAGTTTTATACTCTAAATTTATACATGACCTGCATAGATATTACATCTTTGAATAGTTGATAAATCTGCATGGATGACTGATGAAGAATTTGCAAGAGAGATGATTGCTAGAGTAAATCCACATATTATTACAAGACTTCAGGTAAACTTAATGAGTCATGCTAAAATGTACCCTTTGTTAAATAAGTAAAAGTAGAAAAAATAAAGTCTATATTGGAAGTCATTTTCTTTTTGCACTTTTTAATGCATTAAATATACTTTTTTTTTATAATAAAAATTGAGTGGCTCACCGTTGAACAGGTATTAACAATATTTCTCACTGTCCTTTTGCTATACTCAAACAACATTATTTTTTGGGTTTGTTTGCAAATTAGGTTTTGAAGGAGAATGAAAGACTTCTAAGCTATGAAATATATGTATGAGATGAGTTTGAAAACTTCCATTTATTTTCTTACCAAACTCAATTCGCAAACAAATCATATGAGAATCTAGTTCAGATAAGATACAAATGGATAATAATGACTAAATTATATTTGTGGAACAGGCTATTGCAGAAAACAAGTTGTTCACTCAATCATTCCATATTTGAGAAAAATAAATGCAACTGATACTCGAAAGGCTTACGCTACAAGAACCATCCTTTTCTTGCAAAGCAATGGAAATTTAAATCCATTGGCTATTGAGCTTAGTAAACCACATCCTCAGGGTGATAATTTTGGTCCTATTAGTAATGTTTACCTACCAACAGACCAAGGTGTTGATGGTTCTCTTTGGCTACTAGCCAAAGCTTATCTAATCGTAAATGACTCATGCTTTCATCAACTTGTTTGTCATTGGTATGAATTTTGTTCATAAGATTTATACAATCAAACTTAGTTTTATTTTGTATCAGTGATTTAAATTGTGGACCGTATCATTTGATGTGACCGCAATATTGCGGTTGTGGTGACCGCCACAACTGCATTACACTGCAATTGCATGTGATTCCGAATCACAAACGCAACCATATCAAAGTGTATCAGGTTGCATCAAATTTAAAAATATTTTTTTAATCACAAAATAATTCGCACCACAACAGTTGGTATCCACATACAACAGTCGCAATGACCAAAATCACAGTAATCTCAACTGTTACTGTAATATTACAACTGCAATTAATTTAAAACACTATTTTTTATGATTTTATCATTGATATATTTAAATGGATTTCAGGTTGAATACTCATGCAGTTGTTGAGCCATTTATTATAGCAGCAAACATACATCTTAGTGTGGTTCACCCAATTCATAAGCTTTTACTTTCCAGTTTCCACATTATCGTGATACAATGAATATCAAATTACTTGCACGTAGAGGGTATTATTGAGTCAACATTCTTGTTGGGAAAATATTCAATGGAAAATTCTGCTGTTATTTACAAGGATTGGGTTTTCCTTGACCAAGCTCCACCTGCTGATCTTATCAAGAGGTAATCCTCAAGTTATTAAACCATGTTCATTATGTATTACCATAGGAGTGTTGAAATTAAAAATATTTCTTAATAGGCTGAGATTTGCATGAAATTGTCTAGAATTAGAGTAGAGGAAAGAAACCAATTGTATATATTGATCTCAAGAATTTTGTTATAATAACTCAGGTGTCTTAGCGTTTGCCCCATGGGTATTGCTAACTAGCAAATTGGTTGTTATTTTTAACCAAACAGGTTGTCACAAACAAGCATATAAGATTGTTGAATCCACAAGGACTTGCTTGATATTCTTTTAGTTAGCAAATATTTAAAGTTGGGTTGAAAAAAGCTTTTATTTAGTGAAAATGTTAAAATTAAACAAATGTAAAAGTAAACGATTTAAAAATATTAAGTTCAGAGATGAAAAACCCGAGATTAGATTTCACTATTTGTCCTCTAGTATCTAATAATTACATTCATATATGATTATTCTTATGATTTCCCCACCACCAGTTCTTCTCTATTTATCAAATCTTTGACTAAACTTATTCTCAATTCATTGACAAATTAATCATCTAATCATAATAATATGAATGTTAGAATGACTAGTTCAATCAATCATATTACTAGGCATCAATATGTTACTAGTTGATATATTCTAGATTTAGTTTAAACATGGAAATTTCCATTACTCATCTTTAAACCTAATATCATGCATTGGGTGATCAAACCAAAACAAGCATTAAGAATAAGAATAATCAAGGAAAAACAATTGAATAATATTAAACAATTAAATAATCATATTGGACACATCGAGTTCAAATAATTACATCTAACTCCAGACAGAAAGATTTAGCTACTCATTCCCATGGAAGCTATAACATAACCATCTGGTTGGTTGACATTCTTCTTCTTTCCAAGCTTCATAGGGTGGTTGTTGTCTCAATCCTAATATTTTCTCCTCTAAATGGTGATTAGTGATGATCACTAATGATAAGTGATGTTTGAGTGATCTCTTCAACCCATAGTTACCCCCTTTTATACTAATTTTCCATATCTTTTCCTTATTTTCAAAGATTATGATTAGAATTGTGAAGAAGATCTGACTCCTGACCTTGACACGGTTTTGATGAAGCCACAAAGATCACAAAAAGAAGAAAAGGAAGAAGACCATGAACACATAGAAGATTCAAGCTTCAAAAAGTTATAGATTAAGTCTTCATATAGGTACTTCTATCCTTACACTCACTTTAAATATTTAGTAGAAATGCTCAACTAATCAAAGTATGAAAACCATTTTTAAAAAGAATTGGATATGTCTAAAAATCAAAGTCAAATTTCCAAGTAATGATTTACTTGATCTGGTTAACAGATTACCAGAACTATGAGGCAATTGGTAATAGGTTACTGGAACTTCGAAATAGGTTACCAGACTGAGAAAACAGTTACAAAACAAAACAGACTGATGTAACCGATTAATTCAATTTATTAATCGATTATCACCTTGGACAAAATGTTTGGGTAATCGATTACGACTTCGTGACAACCGATTACATAGAGCTGTTGAAACCAGATTTTCAAATTCAAATGAACAACTTTTATATAAAGTAAATAGGTTTCATTCCAATCGTGTCTCCTCTTCATGGAAATATATCATGGTTGATTGGAAGCCTATTTAAAGGCATTGAGACCTCCAAAATTCACATCACAGAAAATACATAATTGCTTACAATCACACAAAACTTTCAAACACTTAGTAAACAATATTCTGCATATTTTTTATTAAACAACTTTGTTTCTAAACTTTCATATTTTCTGAAGTTGATTGATAAAGTGAAAAGTGTTCTAAACTTTCAAAAAATTTAAGAGCATTGTTTTACTAAGTATTTATATTGTAAGATCAATGATTGCAAGTTATAGATTTGTTCAAAACTTGTAAAGGCAATCCAAAGTCACTGTTGAAATTCTTCATCTTGTTGAATTTTTTTGACATAAGGGTGTGTTAAGAAAGGGAAAAGAGTTTAGTTGGAAATGGAATTTTCAAGGGTAGATAAGTTGTGAGTGTGTAAGGTACAAAAGTATCAGTGAGAAAAATTATAATTGCAATTCAAATTATCTAATAGAAAAATCTCTTGTGTGGTAAGAGTAATGGATGTAACCTTCGGTGGACAAGAAAGTGAATGAATATAAAAACTCTCTATGTACTCTTATTCTACTCATTCTTGTTATTTACTTTTTTTTTACTTGGTTGAATTCTACATAAGTAATCCGTTGCACTTACACTTTGATATCATAGCAGAAAAATCAACCATATTCTCCTAGCAACTAATTCACACAAGAACAACATATTCACTCTGATTTATTATAAGAATGGAGAATTCGTCGATATCATCTTATTGATAACATCATTGGTGATATAAGTAAGGGAGTCTCTACTCGCATGAAGATTAATGATGCTTGTCTAAACATGGCTTTTGTTTCTCAAGTGGAACCATCTAAGATTGATGATGCAATCAAGGATGAACAGTGATTCTTGCTATACAAAAAGAGCTTAACCATTTTGAGAGAAATGAAGTTTGGGAACTTGTTCCTAAACCTAAATAAAGACATGTTATAGGAAGTCGTTGAGTATTTCAAAATAAATCAGATGACAATGGCATCATTGTAAGAAATAAAGCAAGACTTGTAGCACAAGGATATAACCAGGAAGAAGGTATTGATTTTGATGAAACCTTCGCTCCTATTACTAGACTTGAAGCTATTAGATTACTGCTTGCATATGCATGTTCTTTAGATTTCCAGTTATATCAAATGGATGTAAAGAGTGCATTTTTAAATGGGTATATACAAGAACACATGTATGTCGAACAACCTCATGGGTTTGAGGACTAAAAGCATCCCTCTCAAGTCTATAAACTTAAGAAAACTCTCTTTGGCTTAAAGCAAGCTCCATACACATGGTATGATCGTGTAATAAACTTTTTAACTGATAAAGGATTTACTAAAGGAAAGGTCGACACTACCTTATTTATTAAGAAAATAGATCATCATACTTTACTTGTCCAAATCTATGTCGATGATATTATTTTCGGTTCTACTAATGATCTTCTGTGTAGTGAATTTGGTAAGATATTGCAAGGGGAGTTTGAGATGTACATGATGAGAAAGTTGAACTACTTCCTTGGACTACAAATCAAATAACTCAAGGATGGTATCTTTGTTTGTCAGTCTAAATATTGCAGGGATCTGCTGAAACGCTTTGAAATGGATGACTGCAAACCAATTGCCACTCCCATGGGTTCTGGAACATACGTTGATGTTGATGAGACTGGAAAATAAGTTGACATCTCTAAGTATCGAGGTATGATTGGTTCCCTTCTTTAACTTACCGCTAGCGAATCTGATATTATGTTTAGTGTCTGTTTGTGTACACGTTATAAATCAAAACCCAAAGAGTCACATCTTCCTACTGTGAAAAGGATATTAAAATATCTTAAAGGCACACTTGATGTAGGATTATGGTATCCTAAAGGAAGTATATGTAATCTGGTGGGATATTCGGATTCAGACTTTGGTGGATGCAAATATGAGAGGAAAAGTACAAGTGGTACTTGTCATATCCTTGGAAATGCCCTAGTCTCTTGGTCTTATAAGAAACAAGTCCGTGTCGCTCTAAGTACTGCTGAGACAGAATATATAGTTGTAGGAAGTTGTTATACCCAAATATCATGGCTCAAGCAACAATTGCGGGATTATGGATTAGACCTAGGATGCATCCCCCTAAGATATAACAATACTAGTGCTATAAACCTCAAAGAATCCTATTATACATTCCCGGACCAAACATATAGATATAAGACATCACTTCCTTAGGGACTATGTCCAAAAGGAAGATGTTCTCTTAGAATTTGTTGATACACATGAACAACTAGTTGATATCTTTACAAAGTCTTCAGGTAAAGAAACTTTCTATAAACGTATACGAGAGCTAGGCATACTTGATGAAACATATCTATCTTAACATGTTGTTATATACATTATATGTGCTTCATTGTATGTATTTCATACCTACTTGAACTTATACATGCTTGTTATTGCTTAATTTTTATTATTTTGGAGTATGTATTCTGTTAGCATGGAAGGGTGATCGATTACAAGACATCAATGGCAAGAATTTTCTTAAAATCAACCAATGAATCGATTACACGATGAATTAATTGATTAACTGACCAAGCAATGAGTTTGAGTAATCAATTACTCAATCGTGGTAATCAGTTACACTCTATACTATTTAAGGCAAAAATCAGATTTTTGAACTTCATTTTCCCTTCTTCCAACCGTGGTAACCCCCCACAACTTTGAAAAACTTATTTTCTCAACCGTTTTGCTTGATTTTGTGGTGTTGCATACTACATTTTCACTCCTAAACACATTCCTAACATCATTTTTGTGTTTAGAGTTCAAAATCAAAACCCCCCAAATCTCAAAACCTTCAAAACCTAAGTTTTTCAAAACTCAACAAAATGGCCTCATCATCTAGATCCAACAAACAAAGAACCAATGTGATTCAAGGAACACAACAAAATCCAAATGAAGTCAACACATTGGATTTGTCACGTCTTTTAGCAAACGAGGATCAATGCAAAATCTTCGACGAGCACTTCATGCAACGACCCATTTTTTATCCAAAGTATGATATGTTAAGTTCCTTTGAGGATAACAATTTCATTTTCCCAATCCTTTTTGAACAACAAAAAACTCTCTCAATTTTGCGAAATGCATTGTTGATACTATCCGGAACTTGTACGAGTATTTTATTGCAATCTGAGTTTTAAGAAAAATAAAATCTTTTCATATGTCAAAGGAAAAGAGATTGACATAGACTTCAAAACGTTGAGTTCACTTTGCGGTAACATACCATACATAGGAACGATAGTCGAGTCTGGTATTTAATGCGACCTAGAAGGGTACAACAAAATGGAATTCTACTACTCTATGTGTAGATACTCCAAAAGAGAAATTGAAATGCGTAAGCAAAGGTCTTTCAGTGACTCTATGCGAAACCAAAATATTTTATTTGTCGGTAACTTAAACTTAGAGGACCATTTGATTCATTACATGTTAAGCTACATCATAGTTCCAAAGCTTTCAAACCATTCACAAGTAAATGATATGGAACTAAAATTGATGCATGCTATAAAACACAATGTTCCAATTAATTGGACATTGATGATAATGAGACAAATTTGGACTTTTAGAAGTGAGTACAGACCATTGCCTTATATTCTCATAATTGCAATTCTTGGATATTATGGTGTTTCATTTGATGGAGAATCTAAAATTACACTCGATGCTCGCGATAAGATTGATGTGGATATTATCCACAAAATGAGTTTCTTTCGAGATTCCAATGACATGATCTACAAGCATCGCAGTGATCAATAAACTACACATCAAGAAAAATCCTTCTACTGACCCTCCTACTCATCCCTCACTTAATCATGAATCATCTTCTTCTCATTCCACTCCTACCAATCAAATTATAATGGACGAGTTGTTCTCGCTTAAGGGCTAAATCACTACACGTATGGATGCTCTCGATACAAAGAATCACAAAGTCCAAGAAGAGCTTAGACGATTATCAAATTGGTTGGACTATATGGACTTGGACTATGAGAAAGCTGATACATATCAGCAGGAGTAGTAGTCTAGTATTTTAGGATTTTACTTATGTATTTTGATGTCGCTGTTGTTATTGCTGTTTCAAAACTACTATTTATGTTATTGTTTTTATTCGTGATTTTAGACATTACTTGAGAACATCTTGATGTTAAACAATTTGTGATGTATGAATTATGTTGCTTAATTGTGGTTTCAAATGTTATGCTTTAACATGATATACTATTCTCTAGCATTTGATATTATTCACAATTCATACTATTATGCAAAATCTTGACCTTGGCTTGTTTATCAATCAACATATCTTTTTATCCTTTTCTATATATATGTATATTATGGTGGACAAAACTAGCTTATCTTCTTTTTTATAATGTCAAAATGGGGAGAAAAGTTGGAATTGTATTTTTCCGTCAAATCATTTCAGGCACATACAATAAAACAAATAGGGAGTATACAAGATAGGGGGAGCATATTCGAACTTTCAAAAAAGTTATATCCTTTACATAAGCTAAACCTCAAGAAAAATTAAGATCTCAAATTTCAAAAGATATTGGTTTGTCATCATCAAAAAGGGGGAGATTGTGAAGAAGATCTTGCTCCTGACCTTGACACGGTTTTGATGAAGACACAAAGATCACAAAAAGAAGAAAAGGAAGAAGACCATGAAGATATAGAAGATTCAAGCTTCAAGAAAGTTATAGATTAAGTCTTCATATAGGTACTTCTATCATTACACTCACTTTAAATATTTAGTTGCAATGCTCAACTAATCAAAGTATGAAAATCATTTTTAAAATGAATTGGATATGTATAAAAATCAAAGTCAAATTTCCAAGTAATGAGTTACTTGACCTGGTTAACAGGTTACCAGAACTAGCTAACAGGTTACCTGAACTACAAGAACTACAAGAGAAGAAAAGCCCGTTGGTTGAAGGAAAAGCCCCAGAATTTCAGATGGGGACTGATGGGGTACTCAAGTGCAAAAATAGAATTTGCGTGCCAAGAGACCCTGATTTGAGGATGGCAATCTTGGACGAAGCACACCAGAGCAAGTTGAGTATTCACCCGAGAACTACCAAGATGTATCAAGATTTGAAGAAAATGTTCTGGTGGTCAGGGATGAAGAAAGAGGTAGCCGAGTATG
>NC_032013.1:13545256-13546943 GCF_001865875.1 Lupinus angustifolius | reverse complement strand
AAGGGTTACGATGCTGTTTGGGTAATTGTGGACCGTTTGACCAAGACAGCCCACTTTCTGCCTATGAACATGAAATACTCTTTGGAGAGATTGACAGAGTTGTACATTAAAGAGATTGTCCGATTGCATGGTATTCCCACTAATATCATCTCAGATAGAGATCCGCGCTTCACTTCCAAGTTATGGAATGGTTTGAAATCAGCCTTGGCGACTAAGTTAAGCATGAGTTCAACTTATCACCCGCAGACCGATGGTCAATCAGAAAGGACGATCCAATCATTGGAGGATCTTCTTAGAGCATCTGTGTTAGAGAACCCAGGGAGTTGGGTTGATCATCTGCATTTGATCGAGTTTACCTACAATAACAGTTTTCATTCAAGTATCGGTATGGCGCCGTATGAAGCTTTGTACGGTAGGAAATGCAGAACGCCGTTATGCTGGTTTGAAACGGGGGAGAATTTGATTTTAGGACCCGATGTGGTTCAGAAAATGACGGATAAGATTCGAATGATAAGGGAGAACATGAAGACAACTCAGAGCAGACAGAAGAGCTACTATGACAAAAGGAGGAACCCTATCAATTTTGAAGAAGGCGATCATATATTCATGAGAGTGGTTCCAACGACTGGTATTGGCAGGTTACTAAAAGCACGTAAGCTTACCCCAAAATTCATTGGACCTTACCAAATCCTTAGGAAAGTTGGACCAGTAGCTTACCAAATAGCCTTACCACCTTTATTGTCCAATCTTTACAACGTTTTCCATGTGTCTCAACTTAGAAAATACATTAGTGACCCGTCGCACATAATCGAACCCGATTCAATTCAGTTAAAGGATAATCTTACGTATGAAACATTGCCAATAAGGATCGGTGATCGGAGTATCAAGACTCTTCGAGGGAAAGAAATCGCACTGGTTAAGGTGATATGGAGTCAAGCGATTGGCGAAGATGCGACTTAGGAGGTCGAGGATGCGATGAGAGAATCCTATCCCCATCTGTTGGAGTGAGAGGTATGTTCTATTTTCGAGGACGAAAATCTTTTAAGGAGGGGAGGATTGTAACACCGCGAATTTTACGAGTTTGAATTATAAGATTTTACTAATATTTTCATTAATTATATATTCAAAAATGAATTTCTGGGAATTTTCGGTAAGGAATTAGACGAAACTCTAGTTGAGTTTTATTCTTGAAATTTTATTATCGATTTTTTGGTAAATTTTGGTAATTTTCGGAGACAATCGGTTCTGAAACACTGTCGGGGCCGAAATCCACCCAGTACGACTCAAAAAGTGTTTTCTTGAGTTCCGTAACTCGGAATCGAATTCCAATAGCGCCGTTGGCTTTGTAATTTAATTTTGAGTCAATATAGGCCCTGAATACACCCATACCTACTTTCTAAATATTTTTCACTCGGAATGCCGAAATCCGAAATTCTAATCGAATATTAGGATCAGGCGATTTATAAGACACGATCGAGTATTGGCCGATAATACTCGGGCATGGTTATCACACGTGTCCACGAGGTGATCATTTCGCATTGAGATGCGAGATTTGACTTCCATAAAGCAAATCTCTCATCACTTTCTCAAATATCTAATGAGCTCATCATTAGCCACCCTAGGAGATTTGTCATCATTGCCTAGAGAAAATCTGATTTCCCTCTCTCCTTAAACCCTCACACTTAAC
>NC_032013.1:13540238-13545156 GCF_001865875.1 Lupinus angustifolius | reverse complement strand
CTTCATTTTCCTCTCATTCTCTCATTTATTTCTTCCATCTTCAATCCTTGATCTCTCAACATTCAACCAATGGATGTTGATGAGATTTAAGTATGTTGTTCATGAGAATGTCAAGAACATATTCAACCGTTGAAATTTTCTAAAACACCTTCTAACTCATTTTCTCCTCAAAAACCGATAATGGTGGTGTTCTTGAACTTATGAAAATATTTTGTTGAAACCATGAAGAACTTGTGTTCATGGAGTTGTTATAATACATGTATTATGTTGTTTTAGCCGAAGGGGATGATGATGAAATCAAATGAACCTTTAGGAAGTGTTTTGGAAAAATGAGAATGTATGTATTTCTATTTGTTGTTAGCCTTAAAACCATGGCTTGGAACAAGTTGGAAAATAGAAACTTTTGTTAAAAAGCATGTTAAGGTTTATGAGTACATGAATGCCTCATAAAACTCTTAAATGATACCTTGAATAACTTACTTTAAAGTGGTAAGATTATCAATGAATGTCTTAAATTGGAATATGTGGTTTTACTAAAAACCATACGTTTAAAACGGATGGAAATCGTGAACGAACTTTCAATGAAAAAGGATGGTAAAAAACATGTGATGTTGGACTGGATGGATGAAAGGGATGTATGCCCGCGATGGGAAAAAGAGAAATGATTTTAAGTATTTTATTAATGATTTTAGAAATATCGGAAACTAACGGATTTTTATTGTGGTAGTTACGAAGATTTTGGTGTTCGAACCTTGAAACTAAACCACCCGTAGTTGACAAGTTAAAGCATGCTTCATTAAGGTGAGAGAGAACACATCGTGACATAGTGGTGTCCGAATATGACACCCGGATCTCCTAAACCATCTCAAAGGTTTTGGAGTTAACTTGGATTTTCAAGAAACCCAAGATTTTTATGTTTGAATGCTTTTGAATATATATGATTGTTGATAAAAATGTGTTGAATAATATTGTATATGAATGTTGTTGGGAACTTTTCTGGGTGTAGGTGTTTGAAAAACCATGTTTAAATGTGTTTCGGTTGTCGAAAAGGGGCAAAGTTGGTATTCTGTCCAAGTCCCTGTCGCTTGGGCGAGAAACTCTCGCCTGGGTGAGCACAGTCTCGCTTGGGCGAGGGGCTGGACGAGGGGAAGTTTTGGTTATGGAACTCCCTCGTCTGGGCGACAAAGCATCACTTGGGCGAGCAAGCCTCGCCTGGGCGAGAAAGCCCATGATTTTGATGAGTTTCTAGGACTCTCTCGCCTGGGCGAGAAAGGGTTTCGCTTGGGCGAGAAGAGGCCTCGCTTGGGCGGGCAAGGGCCTCGCTTGGGCGAGAAAGCCCAGGATTTTAACGAGTTTCTGAGATTCTCTCGCTTGGGTGAGAGAGGTCTCGCTTGAGTGAAAAGAGACGTCGCTTGGGCGATAGTACCTTCGCCTGGGCGAGAAAGGCTTCAGTTTATTTGAGCCTTAAAGATGAAATGTCACTAGGCGTCTAGTCCTTGCTTTGGCGAGGGACAGTGTGTAATGATTGAAATGAAATGATGTTGTGACTAATATGATGAACCCGAGTAGGGTGTGTTGTGATATAAAGGTTGTGGAATGAGATCATGGCTTAGATGCGAAGCATGACTCCACAAAGGTATGAAATCATTGTTTGTATTTATGCCTTATTGGGCAAGTATCCGACTTGAGGTCGTGAACTAGGGGGGTACCCTAGTAAGGATACATGATATCACTGAACAAAAATCAACCGACCGTAAGAGGCTTGGTCATGTGACCGTCCAGGAGTATTCGGTGATGGGTTATTGTGATTGAGATGTTACCTTGAGCACGCACGGTTGACGTACTATCGGGTCCCACGAGAAGCATTCCTTGCCGGGAGATGGCTTAAGGATGGGCCGATCATGTGTGTGATTAATACATTTGCATTTGCTTCTGATTAAGAATGCATCGCATTGTGACCATGAAGTAGTAGAGAGGAAATGACGGGACGACTTAGAGCATCGTGATGTAAGCAGGGACGGCACTGATTGGACGGTGATTCGCCAACAATGTCTTGAGGGAGAGTCTGGGTGAGACGAGTCCCTTGTATTCCTGGGGAGGTACCCTGTTGGATCGGACAGTTCTCACAGGCCAAACTAGGCACTCTTTAACAACCCCGGGATTGCATTCTGATCGATGAGAGGGATGCCCAGAAAGCGTTTGTAAAACCTAGGTCCGAGTAGGACTGTTCCTGAGGGAACCGATCGATCTATTTTTAATTCATTGTGAGGATATGTTATTTCAGGTGGTACAAAACGACTTGGTACGGGATGTTGGATGGATATTGGTGTAAGGTGGATAATCATGACATATCATGCATACATTATCACCGTGGAAGTGAATCCCCACATGTGAGCTATACTCATTGTATATTCCTATGTGTATGTATGTGATATGGTTATGAGTAGAATATTAATTATATTATTTGATGTATTGGTAATGTTAGAATAAATGGTAAGTTATGAAGTCCTTCACGATGTTGATGATAAATGATGAATTATATGTTTAAATATATTTTATGTCTGAGTGTGATATTCTGAGTAAGTCCACACCGTCAATAAATTTATGTTCAGTAGATGTCTTACTCTCTCTATTGTATTGTTCTTGTTTTGTATATGTTTGCTATGCAGATGGCCGAAAACAGCACCCACATTCGCGGCTATCACTTCATGATGTCCCCGGGGGGACAATGGGTCAGTGATGGGCGCCGATACACTTACACCGGCCCCTGCGGTCTGTCGTTGCACATGGAGTGCAACGGGTCATCGATGATGATCCCTCACCCTGACGCTTACATTGACGCTTCCTTCACATTACTGCCAACGGAACTGTTGTCTCCAGATGTAGAACTCCGACACCCGCTAGTCAGGAGTAATGGCGCGGTTCCCTCCCACGGTCATAGGACGTGGGCAGATTGTTTAGATGCTCCGTCATCCAGCAGAGCCTAGAGGAGTCGGGTTCTTGGAGGAGCTCCTTGCAAAAAGGCTCCAGGTTTGAGAATGTCATCCCCACCAAATTATGCCGATGGGTTGTGGCATAACGAAGTGGAGGAAGAACAGGAGGAGGACAAGGTCATTGAGCTCGTAAATGTGGAGAGTTCGGTGGAGGTGATCAACCTTGTGTCGGTCTCAGAAGAGGAGGAGGACCCGAGTGAGGGGTCTAGTATTCCGGGAATCTTCTGAGTCAACTTGGAGGCCAGTCGATATCCTCTTTTTGTTTTTGATGGGGGCTGTGTATCTGGTGATTTTGTATATGTAGTGGCGATGTAGTTTCCGCCTTTATTGAGCTAGTCTGTATGAACTAATTATGGCTTAACTAATTATATGCATCATGTTATTCAGGAAATTGTAAATCAGGTTATGTTATCATTCGATAACGATAAGTTGATTTTCCGCATTCGAGTTACTCAAAGTGATGTCCCGGAAAAGGAAGGTTTTGAAAAGGAAACAATTTTATATCTTTATTCAAAAAAATTTTTTACCCATTTTTCCGCAATGTTTTTGGAGTAGTATTTTTCGGGGCGTTACAAACAGTGCTAACAAAGTGCAAACTCACAATATTTATTTAGCAGCGTATCACTCACTCTCCACCCATGTTCACCTTCATGTCTCTCTTGATATCAAACAACTTCATGCTATTCACCCATACAAAAATTACATACAACAAAAGATGGCACAAACTAGCAAGTTTAACCACCTATAACCTAAAAGTTCACAACTTAGAATCGTATTTTTTTTCATGTTTGGTTATGCTAGTTGTTATAACAAGAACAAGGTTGACAAGTTGGTTAATTCACAAGAAGTTTTAGCATAAAAAATGAGTAGTCTACAAGCATGCATTCATTTATTCAAAAGGAATAAAATAACTAAAACAATGAAAATTTAATGTCTGAAGCGTAAATGATATCAGAGTGATTGTTACTACAATCTAGTTGTTGTTAGGTTCCTCCCTTGTTTATCAACATGTTCACCTCATAACTATAGCATGTGAAGTCCATCCCCACCGAGTAATTTGGCCTGTCCTAGGCCAAGCCACATGTTGTTGTTTTATTTTTTGGATGTCCAAGCGTTTTTTATTTTTACCTGCTTCTATATGACATGTGATCAACACTGTGAATCGTTATTCAAGAAGAAGTTAATAACATGAAAATAAGAAAAGTTAAAAATAAATTTTAGATAGATGGGTCGCCTCCCATGTAGAACTTCTTTAACGTCATTAGCTTGACGTATGGTGACCTCAAGGATCACCAAGTTGAATTATTGAATTCTTGCAATCATCCTTTGAATATCGTGTAAGAACAGGATTGCAACTAATGAATTAGTTGACTTAAAATTATAGTAATTTTTTCTGCAAAATGTAAGTTAATGTGCAGCGGATAATATTGCAGAAAATAAACAAGTATAAATTAAAGAGGAAATGGAAAGGAGAGTACACAAGTATTTTATACTGGTTCACCTTCTTGTCCACCGAAGGTTACGTCAAGTACTCTTGCAGCACAAGAGATTTTCCACTAAATATTATGAGTTGCAATTACAATATCTCACCCCGAGATCTCTATGTACCTTACACACTCACTAATACTTATACCTTGGAAAATACTTTTCCAAGTCACTCTATCCCCTTTCTATTTACACCTTGTGAAAGAAAGATTGTTTGCAATGAATGGAGAATTACAACAATGGCTTTGGATTGCCTTTACAAGTATGAAATATTATATCACTTGAAATCCAATCAACTCTCTTTGTATGCTTAGTTATAATGCTCAATATAATTGTGAAATTTTTTTGAAGCAATTACTCAGAATAAATTCTCTTTTGAAAGATTTAAGAGCTCAGTGCAAAAGTGCAGAAAAACAGTGAGAGAATTTATGAGAGTTGTA
>NC_032013.1:13529942-13540232 GCF_001865875.1 Lupinus angustifolius | reverse complement strand
TGTGTTAATGTTGTGAGAGTTTAGAGTCTTTATATAGGCTTTCCAATCATTCAAGGTGCCTTTTCTGAAAGTGTAGGAGTTGTTTGGAGTGAAAACTTTTCGTTTTGAAATCTGAAATCTCTTTCAACAGTCCTCAGTAATCGATTACTTACATTGGGTAATCGATTACCCTAACATTCTGTCCACTGAATTTATAAATTCGAATTTTAGTAATCAATTACACCATTTGGGTAATCGGTTACTCAACTTTTGTAAAACTGGTAATCTGCTACTCAAATGCAGTAATGGTACTCTGAGTAGTTTTAAGTTGGATAACTCTTTTTCTCTCACATGTAACTTGTTACTTGAATTAAGTAACTCGTTACACATCTTTTCAAAAATTGTTTTAAGTATTTTCAAAGTGTTTCATTATTCTTTAAAAATAGTTTGAGCATTACTACTTTGCATAAGTAAGAGTTTTAGGATAGAAGAACCTATAGAGACTTATTCTAATCTTCTTGAAGCTTTAATCTTCTTTGTCTTCATAAGTATTCTTCATTTTCTTCTTTTTGGTGATGTTGGTGTCTTCATCAAAATCGTGCCAAGGTCAGGAGCAAAGATCTTCTTCACATATCGTCACCCAAATATGGCTTTATCCTTTTCCCATTAACTATCCAATGACGTTTTCATGCTGGGACTTCCAATTCTATTGCTCCTGATGGATTCACACTTTTTATACGGAATGGACCAAACCATTTGGATTTCCACTTTCTAGGAAAGAGTTTTAGCCTTATGTTGAAAAATAAGACATGTTGGTCTGCTTCAAAATTCCTCTTCACAGTCTTATTATCCTGATAACGCTTGATTTGCTCTTTGTATATTTTAGAAGATTTGTAAGCTTGTAGGCGCAACTCATCCAGGTGATGCAACTCAGCGATTCTTTTCTCTCCAGTCAACTATTGATCAAAGTTTAGAAACTTCATAGCCCAATAAGCTTGATAAGCTAATTCAACTAGTAAATGACACGATTTTCCATAGATAAATTGAAATGGTGTAAGACCAATTGGTTCCTTGTAAGTTGTTCTATATGCCAAGAGAGTATCATCCAATTTTATTGCCAGATCCTTTCGAGAAGATGAGATGATTTTCTCAAGAATCATCTTGATATATCGGTTATAAAATTATGCTTGACCATTTGTTTGTGGATGATAGGGTGAAGCTACTTTGTGACGAACACCATAATGCTCCAATGCCTTTGCTGATGAAACATTGCAGAAATGTGAACCTCTATCACTGATTAAGATTCTAGAATCCCCAAAGCAGTTGAATATGTTCTTTTTGATAAACTTGATGACAGTTTTACATAAGACTAAGATGACAACTAAGAGGAGGTGAATTAGTTCTCTTAAATCTGTGATTGATTTTTCTGTAAATTTCAGAGTTAGTAGTAGCGGAAAAGTTATGCAGAAAAATATCAAGTAAATTTAATGAGATAAGGAGAAGAGAGTATTCGTAGAGTTTTATACTGGTTCACCTTCTTGTCCATTGAAGGTTACATTGAGTACTCATACAACACAAGATATTTGAAATTCTCACCCGAAGACTTCCTTGTACCTTACTCACCCTGTAATACCTATGTCACTATTTGGAAAACAACCTTTTCAAGTGACTCTATCCCCTTTCTTATCATACTCTTGTGAAAGAAATTATTTCAACAATTTGAATGAAGAAAATATTAACAATAGCAAGGATTGCCTTTACAAGATTTGAACACTATGATCTCCTACAATCCGGTAACTCTTTATTCACTTAGTTATAATGCCAGAAGGTTTGAAAATATTTGAAACAAGACTTAAAGCAACTTCAGAAAATTTAATCTGAAAGTTAAGAACAAGTTGTAGAAAAAGTGTCTCAGAAAATTGAGATTGTGTATGAGTTATATCTGAGTTGTGTATTTGAATTATGAGTTTCGATGCCTTTAAATAGGCTTTCCAATCAGTCATAACACCACTATGAAAAGGTAGGATTCGATTGGAATGAAACCATTTTGTTTGGGGTGAAAGCTGTACAGTTTGAATCTGAAAATTTTGTGTAACAACTCTCAGTAATCGATTATAACATTGGCGTAATCAATTACTCAAACATTCTATTCAACTGAGTAATTATGATATATTCATATGACTTGAGTATGCTCCCCCGATTTTGTATGCTCCCCCTTTGATTTGGAGTTATATCATTGAAAGAATTTTAAACAGAAAATACATTCTCCCAACTTTTCTCCCTCTTTTGACTTCATCAAAAAGAAGAAAAGCCAAGAGTCCAACACACACGATATATATATATATATAGCAAATAAAAATTTAACATAGCATAATATAAAACTAAAAAGTTGTTCATACATTGTTCGAAGAACCAGAAAGCATATAAAACTGTCAATAAACATGCAAGATTACAAAGAGAAATCCTAGACATCAAATATTCTAAGACTCAGGCTCAGTGAAAGTGCAAAGAGTCAAGACCTGCATATTTAAGGCTAACCAAAGTTTTGATGAAGCAAACACACATACAAGAAAGCTTGAAGATCATACAACAAACAATGAGCCGAAGACTCATAGGCTACATCTATAGATTTAGGACTTTATTATATTTACTTGTAATTAGAAGTCTTAAGATGATTGCCTTAGATTGAGTCTAGGTTAGGTAAACCTATGTGGAAAGTCTCATAAGAACTAAAATATAACAAGATTAAAATTGAGACATAACATCTAGATATCTTATGATAAATAGGATCATGCATACACATAGATAGTTTCATGCATTAAAGATAATATATTTTGAAAAGCTATGTAAAGCATATGCATATCACATAAGTAGTTTACCGTACATTTCTTACATGAAAGAAAAACATTTTTATCTCAGTATAACCGATTAAGTAATTAATGTAATCAATTATCTAGAATTCAGTTACTAACTGATCTGAGGTTGTTAGCATGTTAATTGATTAAGACACCATATAATCGATTAAGACGTAACTGAAAATTGATTTTTAGTAGCATGTTAATCGATTAAATGGAAAGATAATCGATTAATATCAGTATTAGTAGGATTAGTATGAATTTTGTAATTTTTGCAAATGTGGAATAACATGCATATTTCAAAAATTGTTAGAGAGCATACATTTTCATAGATTGCATTGCAGTGAGAAAGTGCATTTAGAAAACCTAGGGAGTGAAAGCATTCTGATTTAGGATTAGAGATTAATATCATTGCATCTAGTTTCTAGTTTTCTATGCATTGAATTCTTGCATCTAGTTCTTGATTTCTGTGAGAGATTTGTGAGGAAAATCTTTTTGTGAAAAGAGTGTGAATCATTTTTGGAAAACCTAATGCATTAAATTTCTTCTGGAATTAGGTTCTTGTGGATTTTTTGCTTTATGTTTTAGATTGAGCTTTCAATTGTTGAATATGAGTATTATCCAAGTATTAAGTACTCAAGTCAACTCAATACATTTTGTTTGAACAAGGAAGATGATCTCTTTATGAATTGTTTCATTATGAGAGATATCTTTGTAATATTCTCAGAGGCTAAGATGTCTTAGTTCGAGCGATACCAAGACTGAGGCCGATCACGAAAGGATAGGAGATCCTAGTAGGCGATTTAGTTAAGTCAAACCTAGGTTGTCAAGCTCATAGGGGCTAAGTAAGGATCGACTTTGTTTTTCTGATTTTGTAATTGGAAGAGTGTTTGTAAAACTCACAATTGCAATAGTTGAAGAAAATCTCCCGAGATCAGAAGGGCAGGCCTGGATGTAGTTTGTAGTGGACCGAAAACGAACCAAGATAGAATTCCTTGTGCGCCTCTTTCTAATCCCTAATCTCTTTACTTTTCATCTTTAGTTTGTTGATTAATTGTATTAATATGAGTTTCATGCCTTATTATGTTTACTGTCTTTCTGCAATATCATTAATCAGTTAACCATGTAAAGATTCGGTAATCGGTAACTTATTATACAAGATATCAAAGAATCAAATTTTGCGAGTGTCAGGATAATTGACTATCCACAAGAATAATCGATTATATCTGAGCATTGCATAATCGATTAAGTCCAAGCATAATCAATTAACTGCAATATGTTTTTGTTTTGGGCAATTATAGGAGAAGCAGAACAAGTGATCTGCGACACCTATTCAACCCCCCTTCTAGTTGTATTCTAACCTACTGGTACCCAACACATCTCATTTGTTAGAAGGTGTCATATTTTAATATTGTTAGAAAACTTCAATAATTTGTTTGGAAACATGCAAATAAGTCCAACGAAGGTCCATGGAAGAAGAAATCAATTTTGCTTCATATTGGAAGCACAATCGTTTAAGACACAACCTTGATGTTATGCACATAGAGAAAAATGTATTTGATAATATAGGGATGATGTTTTTTTCTAATGCCAATCACTTGTAAGTAAAAAAGGAGACAAATGATGGTAAAAAAGTAATGTAAGCAAAAGCATGTTTCTCTATGACACCAAATGAAAAATCTATTTTTTGTGTTGTCTTAAAGGATGCAAAAATACTACATTATTTGCTTCAAGTTATAGTGATAAGTACAGTGTCTAACCATGTTGTGCTTACATATTTCTTAATATTTCATGCATTATGGTTTAAGTTACAAGACACATAGTTATTACAAAGACCCATCATAAGAGAAAGTTTGTAGCGGCTAACATAAAAAAAAGAGTTCAAGAGAGGATTAAAAGAAAGAAAATGTAACATGAAAGGAGAAGAGTGCATAATTAACACAAGTTACAGTTTTAAATGCAAAGTTAAGACAATGTGACAATCTCAAACCAAACTACCCATTAAAAATGGACTCCTCATGTTCTTAACATAACACAACATGGAAACACACTATTCATCTTTCTCGATGTTTTCATTATTTGAGATAGTAGTTATAAAATGAAGGAGGCTTAGAGACAAAGAGAGAAGATGAAAAGGGAGAGAAGGTGAAACAAAAGGGAATAAATCACATATAAGAAAAGGAAGGAGTTTCCTACTACTACCAGGGACACGGTCACAAAATATAAAAAGTTAACAAAGGGAGAGGAGAAAAGGCACTGCTTCACATAAGCATCTTCTCAGCTTTCTCACCAAGAAAGGAGGAATGTAAAAAGATATCGTGAAAAGGGTGGAAGAAAGGAATGAAGATCACCTGCCCATTTTAGGTGTCATGATCCAATTATAGATTGTCATGTAATTAAAAAGAATATTCATAAAAGTATAAAATAACTTTTGTATGTTACTTGTTGGAATGCGATTGATTTAGGACATGAGGACAAAATTTTTTTGGGACAGGTGATCCTTGTTTGGAAGAGAGAGAGAGTAGGAGGACAAAAGCTAACAAAAAGCAAGAGATAAAAAAACACACACATGCATATTCCGTACTTACACACTCACATACACTCTCCCATTTCTTTCAACCCAAAAGAATCCAAACCAAACCAAGATATCCTCAACCACTATTGTTACCATCTCAAACCACAATAATTTCTAATGAGTCTAGCCACTTGGAGGTTGCTTTGCATGCAAAGATGGTGAATCCATCACGACAACAAGTTTAAAGGAATCTACAAGAGTTTCAAGCATATCACTTCCTAAGAGGATTTTTTTGTTTCCAACTAGCAGCTTTCTTTGTATATGTGCTAATTAGAATTGCAACTTCAGGGAGCATAGTTCATTTTCAAGGGATGTGTTTGAAGTTTATGCAAACTATGATTGTGATCCATGTTGCAGGAAGGGGATCTGCTATCCCCAAGTATGTCCCGAAGTTTGTCCCTAACCAATCACGATGAAGCAAAAATAGATAAAGTCATGAGTATTTAATTTTTTAATTGACATGACACAATATGATTGCTTTGGGACAGCATATCCTTGTTCTATGTTGCAAGGCACGTGTTTGAGGAGTTGAGAGTACACTTGCTAAGATTGGCTTTGGGATATAAGAAGTGCTTCAAGGTTTTGAAGCTCTTCTCATTCCTCTCATCTCCCACTTCTAACTTCTCTCATTCCATGGATGAGACCACTATTATTCAATCCTTTCATTATTTCATGGGCATTCTCCCTATTACATTCACCAAGTTCATATTATCATCTTCTTATGAAAATAATGTACCATGCAGACTAACATTTTCTTATTCCTACTTGCTTGTGCTTGATATCTGACTATTATGCTTATTCCTACTTGCTTGTGCTTGATATCTGACTATTATGCTTGGTGATTGTGTGGTGCTTTTGTCACACACAACAGTAAGAGGAAAGCCAAGGTGGTGGAGCTTGAAAGGGGGAATATATTTACAAAACATGGTTCTTTGCCATTGTCCCTCCATACATGTAATAGTTACAAGTATCTATAGAGAATTACTCCCTGCTGGGTTTAAGTTGAAATTGGAGAAGCCAACTTCCACATGCATAAGTATCACTTGCTATCTAGAAGTGGAAAGCTGAATGGGATCGTAATTGAATCAAGGTTACCCCATTTTGTTTAATTCAATTTCCCTTTTTTAATCATTTATTTTCTTTATTCTCTATTTATTCATATATTCTATTTGTTTAATTATTGATAGTATTATTTGTGTCGACAATTATATTAAGATGAACACTAATTAGTAGATTTCATGTCAAATAATGAAGGTATACTTTATCCATAAGTCATGGTAGCATTTGTTTTTTTCAAAAAACATTCTTTAAAATAGAAAGCATAGATAATTTCTATCCTAATTAAATTGAAATTTTTATAGTAATGTAATGAAATGTCTGATTCTTAAAATATTAATTATTTCAAAAATCTATGTGAGATTTGATGCGGTGCGCACATTAACTTCTACTCTTTCATCTATCTCATAAACGATAAAATTCTAATTATCTTCCAAAAAATAAAATATTTCGATTATCTTTTTTAAATCTATTTGAGATTAGATGTGGTGCGGTCATTAGCTTCTGCTGCTTCATTTGTCTCATAAACGATTAAGTTTTAACTATTTCAAAAATATATTTGAGATTTGATGCGGTGCACACATTAGTTTCTACTGCTTCATCTATATCATGAACGATTAAATTTTAATTATCTTTCAAAAAAATAAAATATCACAATTACATTTCAAAAAAATATTTAAGATTTGGTGTGGTGCAAACATTAGCTTTTGCTGCTTCACCTATCTTAAAGACGACAAAAATTCAAATTTTGATTTCCCTATTGCATCTAAAGATATATAGGAGCAAGATAAACTCTTGTCAGACACAAATATAAAAAATAAAATTCTGGAATTAGGTTCTTGTGGATTTTTTGCTTTATGTTTTAGATTGAGCTTTCAATTGTTGAATATGAGTATTATCCAAGTATTAAGTACTCAAGTCAACTCAATACATTTTGTTTGAACAAGGAAGATGATCTCTTTATGAATTGTTTCATTATGAGAGATATCTTTGTAATATTCTCAGAGGCTAAGATGTCTTAGTTCGAGCGATACCAAGACTGAGGCCGATCACGAAAGGATAGGAGATCCTAGTAGGCGATTTAGTTAAGTCAAACCTAGGTTGTCAAGCTCATAGGGGCTAAGTAAGGATCGACTTTGTTTTTCTGATTTTGTAATTGGAAGAGTGTTTGTAAAACTCACAATTGCAATAGTTGAAGAAAATCTCCCGAGATCAGAAGGGCAGGCCTGGATGTAGTTTGTAGTGGACCGAAAACGAACCAAGATAGAATTCCTTGTGCGCCTCTTTCTAATCCCTAATCTCTTTACTTTTCATCTTTAGTTTGTTGATTAATTGTATTAATATTTATGAGTTACATGCTATAATTTGTTTACTGTCTTTCTATAATCTCATTAATCTATTAACTGTGTAAAGAATCGGTAATTGGTAACTTGTTGTGCAAGAAACCAAAGAATCAAGTTGTGCGAGTGTAAGGATAATCGATTATCCACAAGCATAATCAATTATATCCGAGCATGGTTTAATCGATTAAGACCAAGCATAATCGAGTAACCGCAGTCTGTTTTAGTTTTGCGCAAATATAGGAAAAGCAGAACAAGTGATCTGCGATACCTATTCAACACCCTTCTAGGTCTAGTTTGACCTACTGATACCCAACAAGTGGTATCAGAGCTAGTACGAAAGTGCTAGCTTGATCGCGTATTAGTTCGATCCTAGAGGATACTATGATGGGTTCCACAAACCCGTTTGGTGGTGATGGCACAACCATCAATAGCCCTCCGATTTTTAGTGGCGAGGGTATGCCTACTGGAAGGTGGGCATGAAAATATTCGTTGAGGCGATTGCCATGGACATTTGGGAATCTGTGGTCAATTGTCCTTTCGTTGCACTTCACTTAGTGAATGATGAACCTAAAGAGAAACCAAAAATTTTATGGACCGATGATGAGCGCAAAAAGGTTCAGCATAACCTACATGCCAAAAAAATTATCACATTGGTCCTATCATACGATGAATTCTTTACGGTTCAAATCATAATCAATGGTGAATTAACTAGTGGTGTTTTGGTTCGAATTGTTAATATTGGTTTCATTATCTATGACAACAAGATATATATATATATATATATACATAAACGATAAAATTCTAATTATCTTCCAAAAAATAAAATATTTCGATTATCTTTTTTAAATCTATTTGAGATTAGATGTGGTGCGGTCATTAGCTTCTGCTGCTTCATTTGTCTCATAAACGATTAAGTTTTAACTATTTCAAAAATATATTTGAGATTTGATGCGGTGCACACATTAGTTTCTACTGCTTCATCTATATCATGAACGATTAAATTTTAATTATCTTTCAAAAAAATAAAATATCACAATTACATTTCAAAAAAATATTTAAGATTTGGTGTGGTGCAAACATTAGCTTTTGCTGCTTCACCTATCTTAAAGACGACAAAAATTCAAATTTTGATTTCCCTATTGCATCTAAAGATATATAGGAGCAAGATAAACTCTTGTCAGACACAAATATAAAAAATAAAATATTTTGCTTTAGTAATTATGTTTTTAATAAATAATTTTTAAGGGTATAAAAGTCGATGTTATTAGCAAGGGTACTATTTTATTTCGGGCAGACAGAGTGCTAATACCTTCTCGATCCGTAATCGACTCCCGAACTCAAAATCTTTGTTTAAAGACCATTTTTATCCGGTTCAGGCATAATGAGAGTTTTCTACATTTTTACCACAAGAAACGTAGTGGTAGAAATCGAGTTCGCCTCTTCCTAAGTCGTAGAGTCGGACTTCCAACAGAAAATCGGGTCACGACAATGGTTATATTTTGATTCTTATGGGTTCGCTATTTTGTTTAATTTTTACCTTCAGATTAACAACCTTTTTAGTACGATTTTGCTATCTTGAATGCAAGAAGAAATTCTCGTTATGGATTCTGAAATTAGGAACTCATCATTTTGGTATAGTTTCTAGACGTAGATTTTTACTATTTGGTTATACTTATGCATGTGTTGGTATGATTTCTAGACATAGAGTCATATGAATACTACAATAACTCTTAAATTTGTTAACATAGTTGCTAGACATAAAGGTGTGTTAATGGTTCAATAACTCTTAAATTTGTTAACATAGTTGTTAGTATAATTGCTAATATGACCAAGACATTGGCGATTAGTACTTCCGAGGTGTTGCATTAAAACTAAATTTCACTAGCACAATTGTTAAACATAGCGGTATGTTATGTGGAACATAGTTCTTCATCTTATGGATAAAGTTGCTAGATATAGAGCTTTATTTCATGACCTACTAAACTGACTAAGAAATTAAATTTTAGTACCATTGAGATCTCATTGTTGTGAAATGATCTTATCTAAATGATTTTGTGTTGTTAAATTAAGTGTGTATGGATAGTGAGTAGTAAAATCCGATCCCGACATCTTAATATCACTAGTTAAATTAAATCAAGTTTTAGAGTATGAATATATAGCATAAGAGATTTCCATACATAACATGACTTAGGTGCATTTCGCATGCATATATGATTTTGGGTATTAATACTTATATTACTATGCACCAATTATTCATATTAGAAGTCCATGCAAAATTAACTAAGTCTTTGCAGAAAAACGTTAATCGATTAAGACATTGATTAATCGATTATGTTTTTCAAAATGAGAAACTCGTTAATCGATTGTGGACATGGTTAGTCGATTAAGTCAATTTTTGTTTTGGAATCTTTAACGTATTAAAGAAACATTAATTAATTAAGTTGTTAGGTATTAGTGGACAAAACACACTTAGAAGGGGGGG
>NC_032013.1:13523204-13529842 GCF_001865875.1 Lupinus angustifolius | reverse complement strand
GGGGGGGGGCTTGGATGTAGTTTGTAGTGGACCGCAAATGAACCAGAGTAAAATTCCATGTGCACCTCTTTCTAATCCCTAATCTCTTTACTTTCCGTCTTTACTTTGTTGATTAATTGTGTTATTATGAGTTACATGCTATAATTTGTTTACTGTCTTTCTATAATCTCATTAATCTATTAACTGTGTAAAGAATCGGTAATTGGTAACTTGTTGTGCAAGAAACCAAAGAATCAAGTTGTGCGAGTGTAAGGATAATCGATTATCCACAAGCATAATCAATTATATCCGAGCATGGTTTAATCGATTAAGACCAAGCATAATCGAGTAACCGCAGTCTGTTTTAGTTTTGCGCAAATATAGGAAAAGCAGAACAAGTGATCTGCGATACCTATTCAACACCCTTCTAGGTCTAGTTTGACCTACTGATACCCAACAAGTGGTATCAGAGCTAGTACGAAAGTGCTAGCTTGATCGCGTATTAGTTCGATCCTAGAGGATACTATGATGGGTTCCACAAACCCGTTTGGTGGTGATGGCACAACCATCAATAGCCCTCCGATTTTTAGTGGCGAGGGTATGCCTACTGGAAGGTGGGCATGAAAATATTCGTTGAGGCGATTGCCATGGACATTTGGGAATCTGTGGTCAATTGTCCTTTCGTTGCACTTCACTTAGTGAATGATGAACCTAAAGAGAAACCAAAAATTTTATGGACCGATGATGAGCGCAAAAAGGTTCAGCATAACCTACATGCCAAAAAAATTATCACATTGGTCCTATCATACGATGAATTCTTTACGGTTCAAATCATAATCAATGGTGAATTAACTAGTGGTGTTTTGGTTCGAATTGTTAATATTGGTTTCATTATCTATGACAACAAGATATATATATATATAAATAGGTGTCGTGGTTCCCAAATACCGCTTTTCACACCAAAGCCCTATTCTGGAAAAACGCCCAGTGAATCGATTAAAGAACTGACTTAATCGATTAAGTTGCACAAAACAGACAGTTGTTGAATGGCTTGATTGCACAACTACTCACCGATATTATAGAAATGATACAACATATATATTTGAACAGAATTAATCTCTATATAGCAGAATTACAGAATTCAAAATATTAGGTAAAATAGGCAATTAACGAACTTGAAAATTAAAGAGATAAGGGTAACAAAAAGCCTGCAATAAGGATTTTTATCCTGGTTCGTTATGCGGTCCACTACAAAACTACATCCAGTCCTCCCCTTCCGATCTCGGGAGATTTTCTTCACTAAAATTGAAACGAATGTATATTACATGCACACTTCCAATTACAAGACCTTAGATGCTCTCTTCTTGAATTCCTAGAACCCCTACCGTAGTTTGACTACTCTAATCGCCTAGGAATACCTTTTCTACGATCTAGCCCCAGCCATGTGTATGCTCTAAACTCAAGACCTCTATGTCTTGGTGAAGACTCACTGAATCTCGTTGGTGGTAAGACACCAAGAGACGACGTTTCTTATCACAAAAACAACACAAAAGCAGAGTATTATGAATCACAATATGACTCAAATATTACAATTAAAATCCAACTATAAACCCTATACAAATCTCACAAATTAACAAGAATATGTATGAGTTCAGAATTATATAGAAACATGTAATTTTTACCCTACGAAATCTCTAAAAGAAATGCAGGAATCATGCAAGAAAAGATAGAATGATGAACACATTTAATCACATGCAATTGGATGAAATTTTAATCCCTAAGCATGATACTATCACTCACTATCTCACATGCATTTCTCTCTACCTATATGACATACAATGAGCACGAAAAATATGCAACTTAGCAATTCTAAAAATGAATGAATGAATGTATGTAGCATGGTGTAAAAACATAGTTTATATAGAAAAGCTGTTAGATGCCCAATTAATCGATTAAGTGCCCTTTTAATTGATTAGTGGGTAGTTGAGAATAAATGAATTCTGTTTTTCAGTTATCTGTTAAAACTGATTTCACGTTAATCGATTAATGCCTTGCTTAATCGACTTAATCGATTAACTGACATATTTTCAGTTAAGATATTAAATGCTAAACTACCTATATGTTATGCTCATCAACTATACATGTTTTACCATTATGTTGTGCCTAAGATGCACAAATAACATGTATGATTAATGCATGAATATATAATAATCTAGATGACATGTCTCATGTAAATGATATGATTGTTTTTAGGACTTGTGAGATTTGCATCTAGGTTTACCTAACCTAGACTCAATAACTAAGACATAATATATCTAAGACTACCAATGATTACTCTAGTTATGACTCTAGTCTAGACATGAAGCTCTTGAGTCCTTGGCATGTAAATTGTTGAGTTATCTTTAAGCTTTCACTAAATCCTTGTCTTCATCAAAATATAGGCAATCTAATAGTGCTATCTTGACACTTTGCACTTTCAATCTCCCCTTTTTTGATGATGAAAAACTCCACACCAAATTTTTTTTGATGCATAGCTTGAAGATGGTGATAGAATGCATGGTTGTTGATTTCAAAGTTAAAGCGCAAAGCTAGACAACGGAAGCTGAATATTATTTACAACCTGCACACATCAAACAACAAAGCAACATTTCTCCCCATTTTGACATTATCAAAAAGATAAACTAATGAATTTTGGTCAAAAGTAAGAAGAGTTATGAAATGAAATAAAACTTTAATTAATCAATTAATTTTAGGATTGTAATTAATCAACCAGTTGAAGGAAAATTGAACACGTGCGCATGTTGATTAGCATTTAATCGATTAAATGAGTGGGTTAATCGATTAAACTCATAGAATATAGTAATTGGGCAGATTTAATGGCATGAAAGGTTATACAAGAACTAATCAAGCATGAAATGATCAAGCATTTTTATTATAGCATTTAAACAGTAGGCTCAATCAAACATAAGAGATGCATATAACCAATCATGATCAAGTACCATTAAACATATATTCATACTATATTTGACATAGATAAGCATATTATGTACACAATTTAAAACCAAAATGGTAACGATTTAAGTTCAAATGGCTTACATATCAAGTCATAATATTTTAGTAAAAGTAGATAGTTAGAGTTACAACCCAAAAAACAAAGAGAAAATATGTCTCAAAAATACAAAGCAGCAAAAATCCTGAAAATTAGCCATATAGAAGAACTAAACCTAAGGCAACCTAGGGTCTAAGGTCTTCGAATATATGGATGCAGAGGAAGGTCTTTGTCATCAGGAACAGTCAGACTACTATCACCCTGGATAAGGAATCTCAACTTTTCAAATTCTGCACAAAACCTCTCATTTTGTGCCTAAACAGTGTTCTGAACAAAGCTCCTCATAGCCTGATAGTGGTTATCAATGTAGGCGACCCGAAGTTCCTCAAATTGCTCCAAGTCTGTATGGTGGGAGTCCTTCAGAGACTGAAAATGTAGATCCATTCTATTATTCAACCTTTGCTCCATGACATCCAACTGAGCTAATCCAAAGGATGGTTCCTACGGCGCGTTTCCAGTCGGCTCCCCCTGAGTTTTTGCATTAGGCTGATTTGTTCCAGCCTGATCCTCATCATCAGATAGATCCAAATCCATGATAGTGTAATTCTCTTGGTATTGCCAAGTATTTCCATACTTGTAGATACCCATCTTGTGGATTAAGCTTTCACCAACAAGGTGATCTTTATAAGAAATCTCAGTGATGATGGTGTCAGACACATCAATATACAGATATTCAATTATCCTCGAAATGAATATACTATAGGATAGCAAATTGGATTGCGAGGTAGAGACATTATACATGACCTTCAGGATCTCTTCAGGCCAATTAATCATAATATTTTCCTTAACAACATACATGAACTTCAAATCCTTCACAGTATGTTGTGCATGATTTGTGTTCCTCTAATCTAAAATGTAAGCTATCATATAATGAAGCAATCTATTCTCTACAGATAATGAACCAACTTTTTTTAGTTCTCCTTGGATATACCGATGGGTACCTCTCAAACAAGATTTATAAGCCTCAGCAACATCAAAATCCTTAAGCCATTCACAATCACTTAGGCTAGCACCATTAGTGGATAAACCACCTACATTCATACAGATATCACTATCCATCTCAAACAAGTTTCCAGAAACCATGTACCAACACTTGCCATCCTTATATCTAAAGTTGACATAAAATTCTCTAATTAAAGCAGGCTATATATTTCCCTTTAATTCCACAAAAATTGACAGCTCCCTGAGCTTGCATACCTTCCGAAAATTCAAAATTTTTTTCTGCCATCCAGGTTAGATTAGCATACCTTATGTAAGTTGGTTTCTTGCCCTGAAATTTTGACAACCGAGTCTCCTACAGTATGAGAGAGTAGTAGGGATCTCCACGGTCTTGCCTCACACTTGGATTTGAAGATGAAGCAATAGGAGGCCTACGAGTGTGTTGAGCAGTTTGTCTTGAACCTCTTTGAATGTCCTCTTTCCATTTTTAAGTGAAAAACCGTGAGTATATGAGAGGAGAAGATGGATAAGGGAGGGAACCTAAACTTAGGGTTTGGAATTGAGAATGGGGTGTCTTGGAAGATTTGAGAGAAAATTGGATGAAATGAGGTGCAATATGGGTATAGGTGAGGTTTAATTCTTCTTTTAAGCCAAAGATTTGAATTTTATTGTTGCTTTTGAGATTTTCAGAGAAAAGGGGGAAGAGAGGGTTTAAAAAAATGGCAAAAACGCTAATGTTTCTAATTTATCTGTTGCCGTTAATTGATTAAAAGATGCATTTAATCGACTAATCATAGTTAAAATTCCATATTTTCAGAGAAATGAGCCCAAATAATCGATTAAAGTATGATATTAATCGATTAAATTTCGTGAAAAATAAAATTTTGACTAGTGGAACTCATTTTAATCGATTAAGAATTATGGTTTAGGGTTTTAAAAGCATGCAAAGATTTCTAACATATATCAAGCAATTTTTAATCAAACACACATACATATAAAACTTATCATGCTAGATCATGAGTTATATTAGGAATATAATGCATTCAACAACTATACATTTTGAAATATATAAGACATTTAACATGTGAATCACATAATAAGGTTTTAGACGATTTTAATCAAGATAAATTTCATCAAGGATTCCAAGTTCTCTTCGAAGAACATAGAAAGTATCTCGTGAGAGGGGCTTGGTGAAAATATCAGCCAATTGCTTAGTAGTTTCAACAAATTCAAGCACACAATTGCCTTTTTGTACATGGTCATGCAAGAAATGATGTCTAATTTCTATATGCTTGGTTCTCGAGTGAAAAACAAGATTCTTGGATAGGTTTATGGCACTTGTATTATCATATTTTATAGGGATCTTTTCTAGATTAAGTCCAAAGTCCTTAAGTTGTTGCTTCATCCATAGGATTTGAGTGTAACACACACCAACGACAATGTATTCTGCTTCGGCGGTGGACAAAGCAACACACACTTGCTTTTACTGTGCCATGCAACTAAGGAACTGCGTAGTAAGTGACAAGTACCACTAGTGCTCTTTCGATCCAACTTACATCCAGAAAAATCAGAATCAGAATACCCTACCAAGGATAATGAGGCAACCCTAGGATATCATAATCCCATATTAGTTGTTCCTTTTAAATATCCCATGATGCGTTTAACAACAATATAATGTGAATCTTTAGGCAATGCTTGAAATCTAGCACACATATAAACACTAAACATAATATCGGGTCGGCTCGCAGTTAAATATAATAATGAGCCGATAATCCCATGATACTAGGTTACCTCGATAGCTTTTCCCTTTTCGTCTTTGTCTAGATAGCAAGCGGACGGCATAGGTGTTGAAGCTTCTTTACACTTTTCCATGTCAAACTTTTTGAGTAACTCCTTGCAGTATTTCGATTAATGAATGAATATGCCACTTTCCATTTGTTTGGTTTGTAGCCCAAGGAAGAAGGCCAGCTCACCCATCATCGACATCTCAAATTCTTCCTACATCATCTCAGAAAATGTTTTACAAAGAATGTCATTAATAGATCCGAAAAATTATATCATCAACATATATTTGAACTAATAATACATGATCATCTAATCTACGGATGAAGAGGGTAGTATCAACCATACGCCTCACGAACCCTTCTTCCAAAAGGAAAGACCTCGATCTATCATAATCGATGCCTTCCTCATGGTTGTAGCCTTTGGCCACTAAGCGTGCTTTATTTCTTATGGTAAAGCCAAATTCATCTAATTTATTACGAAAGACCCATCTAGTACCAATCACTAGATGTTCTTTCGGTTTAGGGACCAAGTTCCATACATTATTACGCTCAAACTGGTTTAACTCTTCTTGCATAGCTATACTCTAGTGCACATCCTCAATGGCTTCATCGATATTCTTTGGCTCGATTTGAGATACAAAAGCAACGAAGTTACAAAAATTACGTAAAGAGCTACGGGTTACCACCCCCGTAGTGATATCACCTATAACTTTGTCGAGTGGATGATCCTTCTTGGTCTTCCATGCGATTGGCAGGTCCTGATGCTCATCTTGGACAATATGCTCTAATTCTTCTTCTTTGTCATGGTCCATGTCCTTAGAGTATGC
>NC_032013.1:13516687-13523104 GCF_001865875.1 Lupinus angustifolius | reverse complement strand
TACTTGCATTGAATATTTATTAAACACTCGATAAACTTTACTATGCAATGAATACCCTAAAAGTATACCCTCATCAGATTTTGAGTCAAATTTCCCTAAAGCTCTCTTTCCATTATTTAATATAAAACATTTACAACCAAAAGCATGAAAATGAGAAATATTAGGTTTTCGGCCTTTCAAAAGTTCATAAGGAGTTTTTGAAAAAGTAGGCCTCAAGAGCATACGATTTATCACATAGCAAGTTGTATGTACTGCATCAGCCCAGTAACACTTAGGAACCTTGCTTTCATTCAGCATGGTTCTAGCAAGCTCCTCTAAGACTTGATTCTTCCTCTCAACAACTCCATTTTGTTGAGGGGTACGAGGAGCTGAGAATTGATGCATAATACCATATTTATCAGACAATTTATCAAATTGATGGTTTTCAAATTCGCCACCATGATCGGATCGAATATATACTATCTTATGGTTAAACTGATTTTGGATTTGTTTGGCAAGGTTTATGAAAGAATTGAATGCATCGCTCTTGGAGGATAGAAATAGTGTCCATGTGAATCTAGAGAAATCATCAACAATTACTAAAGCATAAAAAACTACCACCAAAACTCATAACATGTGATGGTCCAAACAAGTCCATGTGGAAAAGCTCCAAGGATCTTGTTGTGGATATCACATTCTTTTTACCAAAATAGTGTTTAACTTGTTTACATTTTTGACAAGTATCACAAGTTTCCAGAGTTTTAAAATCAATTTTTGGTAGATCATCAACCAAATTATTTTTAGACAATTTATCTAGATGCTTTACATGAATATGAGCGACGCGCCTATGCCAAAGCCTGATGTCATCCTCTTTATATATAATACATTTTGGAAATAGATTAGTGACATCCTCCAGGTTAACCATATAGATATTATTAATACGATATCCGACAAACTTAACTTTATTAGATATATTGTCACGAATTATACATTCAAAATCAAAAGATACACGACTACCTTTGTCGCAGAGTTGGCTGATACTCAAGAGATTGTGTTCCAGGCCTTCAACATATAGCACATTCTCGATCACTTCCTGATTTGAGTTGCCAATCGTTCCGGTGCCAAGTATCTTTCCTTTGTTGTTGTCTTCATACGTGACAAACCCATTTTATTTCAATGATAGATCTAGGAGTTTTGATATGTCTCATGTCATATGTCTCGAGCATCTACTATTAAGATACCAATATTGTCCATGTGCTCGTAGACATACCTGCAAAATAGATCACTTGCCTTTTTCAGGTACCCAATTTATATTGGGTCCTTTTCTGTTAGTAACCAGGGAGTTATCTCCCTTTTTCATCAAAACATATACACCACTAGGTATACCATATTTCCTAATGTAACAAGAGTAGAAAGTGTGGCCATGTGTACCACAATAAAAGCATGTAGAAACCTTTTTATTATAAAATTTCTTATTAGGCCGAGTAATAGGTCTCATATATGGTCTTCTCCTACGCATAGGGGGAATATATCCTAGTCCGGTATGGTCACCAACATTTCTAGTTTGGCTAAGCATAAATTCATGCAAGAATCACAGACAGTTTATTGACATAAGTTATCATTAGAGCAATTGCATGTATTACATCAATATATTAGATCTAATGTTTCATTCTCTAGTTTTAGCTCATCTAATTCTTTTTGTAATGAAACTATTTTCTATTCATTTAGAAGGATTACTCGTTTTCTATCAGAACTAATCCTAGCTAATTTCTTTAATTCATCATGCAATTCGACATAGGCATTATATAAATACTCATAAGGAGGTGAATCATCAGATGAAGTAGATGATGTGTCAGAATATACCTCGTTGTTTACCTCCTTTGAATTTGATCAACAAGCATCATTTGTTCTGGTCATTAAGCATAGCTTGGCTGTCTCCTCTTCATCTGAGGTGTTTGATGTTGTATCCTCCTCTAGTATGCCCATACAATGTAGGCATTCTTTGACTTGAAGTCCCAAGGATTGCTCTTCTCTGAATCAACTTTCTTGAGGTAAGTAGGACATTGAAACCTCATGTGTTCTGGCTTACCACACTCATGGAAAGTGAAGCGCTCTTTGTTACCCTTGCCTTTTCTAGTTGACTCGTGTGCTTCTTTCTTCTGGAAAAGTTTGAAGCCTCTTTTCTTTAGGAATTTCTCGAATTTTCGTACGAGAAGGCTCAACGCTTCATCATCCATATCTGAATCAGACTCTTCATCTTTTTTCTCTTCTATAGATTGAGACGTTGTTGCTTTAAGAGATATACTTTTCTTTTTGCGGTCTAATTTCTCGTGCATCATCAAGCATCCAAGCTCCATCTCGCGTTCTTGAAGCTTTCCAAATAATGTCGCCAAAGGCATGGAGTCAAGATCCTTGGATTCCATGATAGCTGTCACTTCAGGTTGTCATATCTTGTCAAGACAATTTAAAACTTTATTAGTAAGTTCTCCTTTGGTAAAAATTTTATCTAGGGCAACTAAATGGTTTACTATATGAGTGAATCTTTTTTGCATGTCACTGATAGATTCACTCGGTAACATACGAAACAACTCATACTCATGTGTCAGGGCATTCAACCTGGCACACTTGACTTCACTAGTGCCTTCGTGCAGCACTTGTAAAGTGTCCCACATTTCCTTGGAACTTTGACAGTACGAAAGCCGAAAGAACTCATCATATGATAGGTCCAATGTGCTTATGTTTTTAACACGTAGGTTGTATTGAACCTTTTTACGTTCATCATCGGTCCATAGACTTTTCGGTTTTTATTTCAGTTCATCGTCCACTAAATCTCTAAAAGAAATGCAAGAATCATGCAAGAAAAGATAGAATGATGAACACATTTAATCACATGCAATAGGATGACATTTTAATCCATAAGCATGACACTATCTCTTACTATCTCACATGCATTTCTCTCTACCTATATGACATACAATGAGCACGAAAAATATGCAACTTAGCAATTCTAGAAATGAATGAATGAATGTATGTAGCATGGTATAAAAATACAGTTTATATAGAAAACTTGTTAGACGCCCAATTAATCGATTAAGTGCCCTTTGAATCGATTAACAGGCTGTTGAGAATAACTCAATTCTATTTTTCAGTGATCTGTTAAAAATGATTTCACGTTAATCAGTTAACGCCTTGCTTAATCGATTAATTGCCATATTTTCAGCTAAGATATTAAACGGTAAACTACCTATATGTTATGCTTATCAACTATACATTTTTTACCATTATGTTATGCCTAAGATGCACAAATAACATGTATGATTAATGCATGAACATATAATAATCTAGATGGCATGTCTCATGTAAATGATATGATTGTTTTTAGGACTTGTGAGATTTGCATCTAGGTTTACCTAACCTAGACTCAATAACTAAGACACATATGTAAGACTACTAGTGATTACTCTAGTTATGATTCTAGTCTAGACATGAAGCTCTTGAGTCCTTGGCATGCTGATTTGTTGAGTTATCTTTAAGCTTTCACTAAATCCTTGTCTTCATCAAAACATAGGCAATCTAATAGTGCTATCTTCACACTTTGCACTTTCATAAGTGACTATTTAATCGATTATCTTAACAGATCAAATTGAAATTGAATGGTATTTTACCATCATTTCCCAATGGCAAAAACAACAAGAAATGTTTTCATATTTATAGAAACTTGATGCAAGATTGATACACGTTTTTCAAGAGTAATTTTCTGAAAAGAGAGAAAGAAACATTCTTGTGAAAAGATAGAGTATTGTGAATCTTTGGAAGAGTTTATTTTCGAACCTTGAGAATTTCCAAAGATTTTTCTTTTGTGATTCACAACCATTCATATTCATCAATGAGATTGTCAGATTCATCAATGGGTAGTTTTGTTCTAAATATTAGTGTATGATTAGCACATTATAGGTGCAAAGAACTTTGTACACATCTTTAAGGTCGATTTGTAAATTTTTCTCTTTGAGGGTGTGAGGTATCACCTTGGAGGAACAGATAAATTTAGGAGAAATCCTACATTACGATGAAGGTCAAAGAAGAGGTCTCATGTGAATATTTGGTTAGAAATGGTGAGGAGTCATTAGCAGCTAGGTCCAAAAGAATTCTTGGTGGAAGAAGTGTTTTGCATAAACATTTGCTTTTTTCTAGTAAAGCAAATCTTCCAAGATTAGAAGGGGAGGAATGGATATAGATTGCATGTGGATTGGCAATTGAACAAGGATAAATCAGTTGTGTTATCTTTTCTTTTATCCTACTCTTTTACTTAAATGCAATTATCGTATTTTTGCTTTATTTGATTACATTTATGTAAAGATCATTGTGTAAGTGAATATGCTCTATTAATCATGTTCAGTAATTTGTGTAAGGGCATTTTAGATTAGTTGAATCACTTTTATCTTGTTGTGTCAAGAACCAACAGATTTTCAAGAAAACCAACAGGTTAATCGATTAAGCCTTCTGTTATTCGATTAAATCCAGCTTTTTGTTAATTGATTAAGCAACTATTTAATCGATTAAATACACTAGTTTTTTAGATTATCTTTTGTAATTTGAATTGATTTTAATTGTTACTTGAACCACCTATTCACCACCCCCTCTAGGTGAAGTTAGAGCCCTTGTTAACTAGCAAGTGGCATTAGAGCTAGTTCAAACAAATATTAGCTTAATCGCTAATTCATGTGATCCTAGGGAAATACGCAATAGGCTCTACAAATCCTTTCGGTGGTGAAGGATCCTCTATCAATCGCCCTCCCATCTTTAGTGGAGAGGGTTATGCCTAATAGAAAGTCAAAATGAGGATTTTCCTTGAGGCCATAGGCATATGTATTTGAAAGGTCATGCAAAATTGACCTCACATTCCACTACACTTGGTGGATAGTGAAACTAAAGAAAAACCAAAGAGTCTTTGGACCAATGAGGAACAGATTCCATATGATAAATTCTTTAGAATGTCACAATGTAAAATTGCCAAAGAAATGTGGGATACTTTACAAGTAACTCATGAAGGCACTAGTGAAGTCCAGCGAGCTAGATTAAATGTTTTAACACATGAATATGAATTGTTTTGTATGTTTCCTAATGAATCAATAAATAACATGCAAAAACAATTTATGCATATTATTAATCATCTTGTTGAATTAGAAAAAGTGTTTGCTAATGGTGAATTAACTAACAAGGTTTTAAGATGCCTTGATCGGGCATGGCAACCAAAGGTAACGACTATTATGGAATCCAAGGATTTGGCCTCAATGTCACTTGCAACACATTTTGAGAAGCTACAAGAATATGAGATGGAGCAAGGTCACTTGACACAACAAGAAGAATCATAAAAGAAAACGAAAGGCATCTCCCTCAAGGCTACAACATCACATGCAAAAGTTCAAGAGAAGATATCTTATGATGAAGATTTTGATTCCTCCAACATTGAAAATGAAATCAAGGCAGTCCTTGTAAATAAATTCAGCATGCTCTTAAATAAGAAAGGAGCATTCATAAGGGTTTAACAAAAATAACCAAGAGACTCAACCAAGAAGGGCAAGAACGCAAAGGAGAAGATCACTTTCCATGAGTTTGGGAAAGTAGGACACATGACATTCTCATTTCCTACCTATCTCAAACAGGTTGAGAACAACAAGCAAAAATCAAGTGACATTAAGGCTAAGAAAGCCTACATCGTTTGGAATGTACCCGAAGAAGAAGCCACTTCAAGCACCTCAGATAATGAAGAATCGACCAAAATATACCTTATGATGCAAAATCATGATTCTTGTGAAACAAACAAGCAAGGCAACATGAGTGAGGTTAGTATTTTTGATTCAGATTATAACCCCGATGATTCTGAAAGTGCGCATGTCAAGAGGAGCACTTTGGAAAGCTCTGTCATTATATGTCATGGTTTTGATGAGGACAACTTGTGCTAATAAGAGCTTGAAGATCATCAACAAATCAACATGCTTAAGTCTTTTGATTGGTACTAGACTTAGACTAGAGACTAGTTTAGGTTGAGTCTAAGGCTTAGGTAACCTTAACACATGTCTCATATGCATAAAACTTTAAATCATTTCATCTTTGAGATATGTCATTCATAATATGTTCATGCATCACATAAATACATGTATATGTGCATCCTAGGCATAAACTTAGTGTTAAACATGTATGAATCAAGTGCATAACATATTTGAGTTTTTGTAATTGAAAATACATATGAAAATATGCTGTTAATCGATTAAGGCATACGTTAATCGATTAACCTAACTTTTTGAAAAGCTGTTGAAACTGAAAAACTTGGAAAACAGAATCAGTTACATTTTTAAACAACGTTAATCGATTAACCAAGGCTTTAATCGATTAACTAGGCTGCAGAACTGATTCTTTATAAACTGCGTTTTCAGAACT
>NC_032013.1:13508203-13516587 GCF_001865875.1 Lupinus angustifolius | reverse complement strand
AAGAAAATCTCCCAGATCAGCCGGGAGGCCTGGATGTAGTTTGCAAGTAGACACGCAAACGAACCAGGATAAAAATCGTGTTGCATGATTTTTTTTCTTTCTCTCTTTCTCTCTTTATTGCATTTAATCGGTTAACTTGTATAGTATATTTAATTGCTATATTCTGTTTCTATGCTATACTGTTAATACTTTGATAAAATTGTAAGCTCTGTGTATTCATTTCAATATCGGTTAATTGTCGTGCAAGAAACCGAATCTGTTTGAGCATGCTGTTCTGTTTTAATCGATTAAGTCAATTGCGTTAATCGATTATCTCTATTCCTTTAATCGATTAATCTGGGGTTAATTCAGCATTAAGTGTTGTTTTCAAAAAGCGGATATTCTAACCGCTACACCTATTCAACCCCCCCCTTCTAGGTGTATTTTAACCACTGATACCTAACAGATTCCCCCCTTATATGATGTTTTATATGGTGCTTATGTAGAATTACATGAAGAACTTAAATAGTTAGCAAAAATTAATGCTAATAGAAAAAGAGTAATTTTGGTGCATGAAAAGAAATTTATAGAAACGCATAAATTTATTGATGAACTTCAGCTCCAAAATGAAACATTAGATATCATTTATGCTAACTCTACATGTGATTGTGCTTCTAAAATGACTATGACACTCTTTTGTGAAAAGTGTCCACTTTTAGAAAAAAGAGAATGCATGTTTAAAAGAAATCGTTGCTAACTTCTCTAATGGTAGTCATAACTTAGATAACTTGCTTGCACAACAAAGAACTGTTGATAACAGGTCCAGGTTGGGATACAAGCATGCTAAAAGGAGATCATATAAGAAACATGTTGATTTTTCAAAAATTTCATATCATAAATCACCTACTTGTTTCTATTGTGGATTGTATGGGCATACTACTAATAATTATCATATTAGATTGTATGGTGTTTTCAAAGGATAATATATATGGATTGAAAATGGAAACGATCCCAAGAAAGATAATACTAAGGGACCAAAGACTGTTTGGGTACCTAAAACAAACAAGTGAATGTCATTTTGTAGGTGTGTCTAAGAACTTTTGGACACTAATGGTACTTGGACAACAAGTGTTATAGGCACATGACGGGTGATAAATCCAAGTTTATTGAACTTTCGCCTAAGGAAAAAGGTCATGTTACATATGGTGATAACAATCAAGACAAATTACTTGGAGTTGGAAAGATTGGTAATGCTTCACAAACAATAAAATGTTCTCTATGTGGAAGGCTTGGAGCATAATCTTCAAAGAATTAACCAATTATGTGACAAAAGTAATAAGGTAATCTTTGACTCCAAATGTTGCATCATTAAAAGTGACATTGACGATAGTATTAAATTTATTGGTCATAGAACAAATAAGATATTATCAAAACGCTCAATTTCAAAAGTGAATGAAATTTGGATTCGACATAGGCAGACTGATCATATCCACTTGAATCATTTCAACAAGTTAGCTACAAATGACTTAGTAATTGGTCTACCTATACTCAAGTTTAAAACGGAAGAAACTTGTGACTCTTGCCCAAAGTGAAAACACATCAAAAGTTCTTTCTCTTCTAAAAATATGATATCCACAACAAGGCCATTAGAGTTACTTCATATGGATTTGTTTGGACCATCTCAAATAATGAGTTTTAGTGGAAGTTATTATGCACTTGTTATTGTAGATGACTATTCTAGATTCACATGGACTCTATTTCTTGCACTAAAAGTGACACTTTTAAAACTTTTAAGAGGTATGTCAAGCTAATCCAAAACCAAATGAATCATAAAATTATTAATATTAGAAGTGATCATGGTGGTGAATTTGAAAACCACAAGTTTGATAAGTTATGCGAGAAACATGGTATTGAACACCAATATTCTGCTCCTAGAACTTCTAAACAAAATGGATTTGTTGAAAGGAAAAATAAAGTTCTTGAGGAGTTGATAAAACCATGTGGAATAAGAGCAAAGTGCCCAAGTACTTCTAGGCGGATGCGGTTCATATCACTTGCTATGTTATGAATAGAATTATTTTGAGGCCTATTCTTAAGAAAACCCCTTCTGAAATTTTTAAAGGCCGAAAACCAAATATTTCTCATTTTCATGATTTTGGATGCAAGTGCTTTATTTTAAACGATGGAAAAGAACTTTTAAGTGGATTTGATTCAAAAGGTAATTTAGGAATATTTTTGGGTATTCTAATCATAGAAAAGCTTATAGAGTCTTTAATAAAAGGACAATGATGGTAAAAGAGTCTATACTTTTTGTATTTGATAAGTCTTCTCTAAAAGAGGACAAAGGTATAGTTGATGATCTTGTAGGTACTCTTGAGGATGAATACTTGAAGGAACAAGAAGCTGAAAATTGTATACAAGAATTTCAAGGTAGCACGAGGTTGATAAAGATGATAAAGATTTACCTTGATAAGGATGAGAAAGGCCAATCTATTGAGGTAATTAAATATCGTGGTATGACATGATCTTTAATTTACTTAACTTCAAGTTGACTCGATATTATGTGTAGTGTATGCGCATGTGTGCTAAATATCAAGTTAATCCTAAAGAATCACATCTCACGACTACTAAAAAAATCATTAAAAATTTGAAAGGATCTATAAGCATGAGATTATGGTATCATAGGGATGCATCATTGAGCTTAGTAGGTTATTTCGATTCTGATTTTGATGGATGTAAAATGGATAGGAAAAGTACTAGTGGTACTTGTCACCTATTAGGTAGCTCACTATTATCATGGCATAGCCAAAAGCAAGCATGTGTTGCTCTTTCAACTGCCAAAGCGGAATATATTGTGCTGGTGTGTGTTATGCGCAAATTTTATGGATGAAGCAACACCTATTTGATTTTGGTCTTGTCCTTGATAAATTACCTATTAAATGTGATAATACTAGTGCCATAAATATTTCTAAGAATCATGTTTTACATTCTCGCACCAAGCATATAGAAATTATGCATCATTTCTTAACAGATCATGTTCAAAAAGTTGATTGTATGATTAAATTTGTTGACTCTTCAAATTAAATAGATGATATTTTCACTAAACCTCTTTCTAGAGATAGTTTCATTGTATTAAGAAGATAGCTAGGAATTCTTGATGAATCATATATTTGTTAGTTGTATCTAAGTGTGTGTTAAAATTCAGTGAATATTTTACATTGCTTATCTTGTTTGCTTGAATGCATGCCATAATTGCTTATGTATGTTATTATATGATTAAGTATCCTTGTATGTGATTGATCAATGCATAGGATATGCTTTGTCTAGCTAGATCTTAGCATTCCTTAAGCCAAGTTTGAAATGTGTTGAATCCTGTGAAAGAAGTATGATTAATCCATTATTGCCTTAGTTAATCGATTAATTGAGCTTATTTTTAAGTATCATAATCGATTAACAAACCCTTAATCGATTACCCGAGAACAATTTTTAAATTCTTTAATCAATTAAATTGGCCCTTAATTGATTATCTTGGCAAAAAAGTTCAATTTGTTACTCGATTAACACTACATTTAAACGATTAAATACAGTTCCTCTGATAATAAAGAAACATTTTCTCTTTAAAAATTTTGGTTTGTTGTTTAATGTTGTGTCGTGTTCTTCATCTTAACTGAATATATTAAATACGAATTTCGTAGAACTTCAATCTTTCTCTAGAAATCTTCTCCTACCTCATCTATTTCGTGTGTTTCTGTCTAATTAAGAACCCCAATACCTAATTTCATCTACTCTATACCTACTATCCTCGTATTCCATCAATTTCCCCCTCAAAATTCTTACACCTAGATTTCCCCCTCTTTATAAACCCTAACCCCCAATTTGTTCAATCGATTACCCACCAATTAAGTTGAAATTATGAATAAATGGAGGCCAAGTAGAGTAAAGACCACTACTGGGATTAACCATCCTCTTCATCATCCTGGGCGGTAGAGAAATTTGGATAGTGGCGATTGGTCCTCCACTCAAAGTGGCAGAACCAATGTTGATTATGATCCCTACTACGTTCTAGCTCTACAAGTAGAAAGGTTAGCCAAGTTTATCAGAAAAAAGCATAATTATATTTGGTATGCCAATATGGCATGGATGATAGAGCAAGGCTTTCAATTCCAGCTAGAATTAGAGGCACATAGGGCTAATACTTTTCTAGAGCTTAATGGTAACATTTTCCCCTCTCTAGGCCGGGAAATTTATAGCAACTTTCAATATAAGGATGAGTGGTATGTTAATGTTGTAAAGGGAAGGTTGATAATATTGGATGAGGTACTATTTCTGGAAGTTGGAGGCCTAGCTAGTGATGGCTAAACTCTAGGTGTTTGTAAAATGAGTTGTGGAATTCTTACGACTCAAATGAGATGTACAAGTCATGCCTTATAGGACCATACTACTCTTTGCAAGGTGAGCTGGCCAAGGCTAGATCCATGACTATTGAAAATATGCTTCTTCATAACCTCATTACATATGTGTTGCTTCAGCGAAACACTAACCATGCTCAACCAACGAGTAATGAATTGAAGCTTATGTATGTTGTAAAGGAAGGAATCATGGTGAATTGGCATGCTAAGATTATGAAAGTGATGTCTAGCATCGCTTCATCTAGATTGCTTGCCTATGGGATCTTTATATCTCGTGTCCTTGAGCATGTTGTCATTGACACAAGTAATATGGACATAGTTGTTGTGAATCCCAGTGAGCATTTCATATATGATATCCCAATCCACAATATGAGTATTTACATATATGATGGAGTGTGGATGTATCAGGAGGACTACCAGACTATCAGGAGGACTTTCAATATGAGGAAGATGTTATTCCAACTGAGAAAACCCAAACATTAGAACTGGATGAAGCTCCTACGATGCCTCAAGAGCCACCTTTTGGTTTGGATCATTTAGATGCTATGGAACAATGCCTTAATGAGCACATTGATAATGGAATGCAAGCCATGGAAATAAATATGCAATCCATGGAAGAAAGGCTCATGGCTGAGTTTCAAAGGAATGAACTGGAAAACAAGACTCGCTTTGATCAACTTAGCTTTCTTTTCAAGACATTTGGTGGCTTCTTTAACCACCTCCTAGTAGCTATTCTAGTTCGGGCATCATTAGTAGTCCTAATTATTTTAGTGTAGGGTTTGTGTTTATTTTCTCATTGATATTTGGTTTGTACTTTTTAATGACTCCATGTATGTTTTAAATTTTGTTTTTCTTGGATATTTTGGCATATATATTTTGGATTGTGCTGACTTGTGCTCTAATGTATGAAGTGAATGGATATTATGCATTATATGTCTTGATCACATTTCCTTTATTCTTTTTCTTACTATTTCTTCAATACAATTGCTATAATTGTTGAACATATGTTGAGTCTAACATGTAATCCCAAATAAAAATCATGAAATTTTCATTGAATTGTTGAAATATACTTTATTTAATCGATTAATTACAAATATAATCGATTAACATCAACAAAAGTTGAAATGGCAAATAGTCAAAAGTTGTCGTTATGATTGACCTACATAGTTTTGATGAAAACAAGAAGTCCGAAGATGATTGTCTCGAGGTCAACATCGTATATTTAGGATTATTTTAATATTCTAGAAGTCCGAAGATGATTGTCTACTTTTGAATGGTTACTATATACTCTATTTTATTTACACTATACCATAAATCATTCTATGCTCACTTATATAATTATACAAACATGGATATTTCTTGCAATTTGATTATGCCATAATATGTTTTTATTCAGTTTAATCGATTAACTCCATGCTAATAATCGATTAAATGCAGCAATTGTGAACTTGTTTAATTCTTTTTGAAACTAGTTCATCGATTATCCTTGATTACTTAATCTATTAAGACTAGTAAACCTTTTGAATTTTTCCTTACTTTTAGATGTTATTATCACATAACATGATTGCTTTTTGATCATGCCAAAAGGGGGAGAAAGTGTTGGTTGAGTTGTTTTGCAGGTTGTATTGAGCTTCCGCATTTAATCATGAAGTGCTATCCTTTATCACCTCCTAAATAGATTGAGGGGGGGGGGACAAAGTGAGGGGGAACAACACATTTTGATTAAACAATCGCAAACACTTGTTGTCCAACATCAAGCTAATCAAACAAAGAATTGTTTAGAGTTTGTCATCATCAAAAAGGGGGAGATTGAAATGGAAAATAGTCAAAGGTTGCCGTTATGATTGACCTACATAGTTTTGATGAAGACAAGTAGTTAAATGGAAGCTTGAAGATGTGGACATCACAACAAACAATATGTCAAAGACTCGAGGTCAACATCATAGACTTAGAATTATTTTAATATTCTAGAAATCCTAAGATGATTGCCTAGCTTTGAGTCTAGCTTTGGTAAACCTTAGGTGGAAGTCTCACAAGAGTTTAAAATGAAATTCATATAGATTGACGCATTACATCTAAACATATATGATAAGTAGAATCATGCATAAGCATTAAGATACTTGTTTTTTGTGCATAAAAGTTGTATCTATTTCAAAATCATATATTTCATATTCATTCATCGTATAGAGATTTTACCATGCATTAGTGAAAAACCATTTTCATAAATATTAATTGATTATAATGATTGATAATCGATTATGCCTTGTGGAAATTCGTTAATCGATTATGGATAGATGTAATCGATTAAAAAGAGTTCCATTGACTGACTTCCTAGGATTTTTGGCTTATTAATCGATTACAGAGTTTGATAATCGATTAAGTCTTAAAATAAAAACAGTTGCATAAACACGTTAATCGAGTTAGTAAGTAAATAATCGATTAACATCAGTTTAAAATCAGTTTCATATAAAAGCTGTTTTTTCAATTCATGTATATCACTAAGAAAGGTTCAAAATTTTCATTGAGAGACAGAAAACCAAGATTCTCAGTACAGAAACTTGATAGCATCTTGCGTATTCTTTGAGCAAAGGAAAGTGAAATCTTGCATCAATTTCTTGAGAGAAAAGGAGAGAAAAACTTTTCTAGAGTGCTTCAGTTTTCATTGTTTGAAGAATCACTGCATTACGTCACATTTAGTTTTAGGCTTCTTGTGAGAGTTTTGTAGAGGTATTTAGAGCTGAGTTCAAAGTTTATATCTGCACATTAAGTATGTATCGATAACTCGGCAAACATTATGAAAAACAAGGATTGATTCCCTTGATGTGCTAGTATCATCGTGGAAAGAAAATTTGTGTCTTTGATAAGTGCCAAACATACCTAAAAATAATACACTTTTATGGCACTTATCTTAAGCATAATTGAGAAAAACCAACTTAAAACAATACTTTTTGTATAAAATATCACAATTTGGTATATTTGTGTTTGTATTGCCTTTTTATGTATTTTGTAGGAAATAAAATGAAGAAAAGAAGAGAAAAGATTCATGGTCAAAAAGCAACAAAAGTCCAGAAAATCAAGGTGCTCAACCAGTCAGCTGAGCGTGGAACAAGCCCCACTGAGTTGACCTGGCCACCTGCCCGACCTAGCCACTTGCCTGACCTGGACCAAACTGCTCAACCAGGCAGCTAAGCGGACCTGCTTAGCCGCTTAAGCCGCTCAGCCTAGCATCAGACTAGGCCTGGCACGATCAGAAATATGCTTGACACAGTCAGACACGAGCTTGGCACAAGCCAAGCTGTTGAACCAGCTGCTCAGTGGTCAAACCAAGCTGCTCAGCGAAGAGCCAGACTCCTGGCCAGATCAGCAAGTACCAAGCCACGTCCCAGTTAACACGGTCAGAAGCTGCTGAACAAGCAGCTTAGCGGTGAAATAGGTGCCATGGGCGGTGCTTACCAGACTTGACTTAACCATCAAGCAAACCATGAAGTCATCCATGACCTCACCTCAAGTAGCCCACCATAGTCTTTTCAGAAGTAGCTCACAATAGCTGGTCTCATAGCCCCCAACTAGCTTTGATGAGTCATGCACAAGGAGGTGACTAAGCTACTTAGTCAAGAGACCAAACCCATGCTGAAGGGTTTGGTCAGCTGCTAAGCGGTCCAGCTCAGCAGCTCGAAAGTCTGGAATGGAGCCTATAAATAGAGGCCATTTCCTTCGAGGAAAACAGATTGTAATTGAGCATTTCATCATAAAATCCTCTTAAAAACACTTGAAAGAAGGAATTCCCTGATTTTGAAGTCCTTTCTTCAATTCTTAGTTTAGAGTTTTCATTTTCAAGTAAGTTTTGTAATTTGTTAGTTAGAATTCAAGAGGAGAAAAGGAGAAGGCAAATAAGATGCAAAAATCTATTTTGTACTCTCATTTGGAACTCAAAAGCATCCAATCCTTGCATGGATAGCTCATGCTCCTAAACATTTTCTTTTGAACAAGGTTATG
>NC_032013.1:13472530-13508103 GCF_001865875.1 Lupinus angustifolius | reverse complement strand
TTCAAATGTACTTAATAATTATGTAATAGGTAATTGCTTCTACCATTATACCGACCTTAGAATTTATTCTAACAAAGCCGAGATGGGGCAAAGAAGGAATGACTTATTCACATGATTATTAAGAAAGTAAGTTGTAACAGGAATATTCTTGAAACCATTATACCGGCGTTGAAATTTATTCTAACAAAGCCGAGATGGCGATCAAAGAATAAAACCGAGTTCTGTTACTTACAAAAAGGACATAACGAAAATGAGAGTATTAATCTTTCAACAAATTGACATTGTTGTCAGGACGATTGGCTGAGAGGATAAAACTCCCAACTAAAATAAACACCGAATAAAGCTTTCAACAGTCTTCACGAGGGAAGGAAGTCTTGGATAGAGTGAAACTTTGGCTGGGGCCAGAATCGTGAACGATGTAGTATCCTAGTAGGCGATTATGAGGTCAAACCGAGCGAGTAGGCTCATTGGATTCAAGAAAGAAGTTCTTGCTAGGTGTATTGGAAGTGTGATTGTATCAAACGATTGTTTTCCAATAGTGAAGAAAAATCTCTCGAGATCAGAAGAGGAGGGCTTGATGTAGTTTACAAGTGGACCCGCAAATAAACCAGGATAAAAATCCTTGAGCATTCTCTTTCCCTATCTCTTTTACATTTCAGTCTTTATTGATTTCAGATTTGTTTGATTTATGTGATTTGTGCTAAGTGTTAATCTTCTGTGTAAAATCAAGAATCAATTTAGGGCAATAAAGATTGTTAATCACCATTGTTTATTGTGCAAGAAATCTGTTTTTCATGAATATCAAGATACAGTATAATCGATTAAAGCTCTAAATAACTGATTAACCAAACTGTGCATAATCGATTAACACTGACCATAATCGATTAATTGCAACAACTTTCTATTTTGCGCATTAATCGGAAAAGGGGGACTAGTGATCCACTACACCTATTCACCCCCCTCTAGGTGTGATTTACCTTGCACGTACCCAACAAAAATTGGAATTTTAGTGAATTCATAACCTGCTTAATCGATTAGGTCAATGTATAATCGATTAAGATCATTTATAATTGTTTATCTCTTTACTTTTGGCTTATTTTTATTTGTAACATTGCTTTTTGATCATGTCAAAAGGGGGAGAAAGGTTGTTGTCTATGATTTAGAGATTTGTTGCATTTCAAGCTTCCGCAAGATTCAAATATACAATGCACAAAGTGAGGGGGAGCAAACTATCAAGCACAAAGGAAATCTCAAAACAAGTTCATTGTCTTTCAATAAGGTTGTATGATTTGCAAGATTGGTTTATCATCATCAAAAGGGGGGAGATTGTGAATACAAGCACGCAAGAACATGATTTTTGATGAAGACAAAGCTTAAAGACTATGGACAAGGACAAATCAACTACAAGAACATTAAGATTCAAATTCAAGCTTCAAGAAATGATCATCAATTCTAGAGTAATCTTTTTATTTTTAAGTCATAAGATGCTTTGAATGGGTAGAGCCTAAGTTGGGTGAACCTTATGATAAATCTCACATAGAGTATGAACATATCGCATAAGAGATTTTCATACACAACATGACTTAGGTGCATTTAGCATGTATACATTATTTTCGGCATTAACACTTATATCATTTTCAAATTCATCACCCTGCATCAATAATTCATGGTAGAGGTTCATGCAAAATTAACTAAGTCTTTTCAGAAAAACGTTAATCGATTAAGACATTGACTAATCAATTAAGTCTTTGCAAATGAGAAATTCATTAATCGATTAAGGACATGGTTAATCGATTAAGTCAGTTTATGTTTTGGAATCTTGGACATTTTCAAGAAACTTTAATTGATTAAGTGACTTTTTAATTGATTATCCCCAATAGAACAATTTGAAACTAAATGTTATTTTAACAACCTTTTCCGTGGGCAAAAACAACAAAAACATTTTCACATTTACAGAAACTTGATGCAAGATTGATACACATTTTTCAAGAGTGATTTTAGGAGAAGAGAGACAGAAACTTTCATGTGAAAAGAGAGATTTTTGTGAATCATTGCCAAAGTTTATTTTCAAACCTTGAGAATTTTCAAAGATTTTCCTTTTGTGACTAATAATCATTCATATTCATCTCTGATAATGTGAGATTCATCAAATGGTAGTTTTTTTCAGAGTGTTAGTGTATGATTAGCACATTGTAGACCCAAAGAACTTTGTGCACATCTTTACAGTCGATTTGTAAATTTGACTTTTGAGGGTGTGAGGTATCACCATGGAGGACGAGAGAAATTTAGGAGAAATCCTAGGTTGCGGTCAAGGTCCAAGAGTAGGTCTCATTGGGCATACTTGGTTAGAACTGGTGATGAGCCATTATAAGCTAGGTCCAAAAGAATTCTTGGTAGAAGAAGTGTTTTGTATAAACATTTGATTTCTTCTAATAAAACAAATCTCCCAAGATCAGAAGGGGGGACTGGATGTAGATTGCATGTGGATTGGCAATTGAACTAGGATAAATTGGTTGTGTCATCTTTTCTCTTTTACTTACAAGCAATTATCGTATTTTCGTTTCATTTGAATACAATCATTTAGAAATCATTGCATAAGTGAATCTTCTCTGTTAATCAATTTTAGTAATATGTTTGAGAGCATATTAGAGTAGTTTATTTACCGCTTTCTTGCTACATCAAGAACCAAAATATTTTCAAGAAACCCAATAGGCTAATCGATTAAGTCTTCTATTAATCGATTACTTCCAGCTTTTTGTTAATTGATTATGCAACTATTTAATGATAAAACAATTAGTTTTTTATATTATCTTTTGTAATTCAAATTGAGTTTAATTGTTACTTGAAATACCTATTCACCCCTTCTAGGTGAAATTATAGTCCTTGTTAACCAATAGAAAGGCTAGTATCAAGCAAGTCCTTCTGTATTCAACAACCTTTTTATACTTGTTTGTGACACCCGATTTGATATTTTATTGACCAATATTACAGTGCATCTCCCATTATATATATCTCAAATATAGAGGTATCTTTGGTGCGCCTATCTCAGGAACTACTTGTAATGAAGAACCAAATGTTGGCAAGTCGATCAACTTGTACCTGACAGTCTTTGTGCTTAGTCTGGGAATGATTGAATTAGAGTTAGATATTTTTTAATCACATTTATTGTGATTATTAATGATTGAATTATTAGATACCAAGTTTTTTGGTAAAAAAATCTTAGTACTCTTCAAATATATTATGTTATGTAATCAACTTGCACACATAAAAAGATGAATTTTTCCATATAAAGGAATAATCTGAATTATATAAACAAGTGCACGAAGTTTCATTAAATCTCTGAAGTTAATGGTCAAGAAAGAAGATGTATTTACATCAAGGAAGAATAACTCGGATATAGTAAATCAAACATAATTAATGTGGATTCGAATATGTCTTATGGTGTAATGGATTCAGACAATAGCTTCAATCTCGGTATCATGTCTCAAAGAACCAATTTATTTAATTGTTATTATAAACTAACAGTTCTAAAAGATTGATGGAACATTCTATGAGGTAGTTGAAATACATCTATAAAAGGAAGGAGAACTTCAAGATAAAAGACACACTAGATAAAGAACAAATACAAGAATAAGAGAAAATACAAGTCAGATGCATAGAAGCCGTATAAAAATAATTTGATGTTTTGAAATTCTATTTGTACAAAGTTATAGCTTAGATCATTTATAATATTCTTGCAAGAGGGAAACTAAGCTGAGAGAGGGAAAGAATCTAAGAATTTAGAGTTGTAAATCTTAATATTCGTTTCTTAGTGAGTCCTAGACCCAAGTGATCTTACATATTCATATTTTCACAAGTGAGTTATTAAAGATCAATAAACCAACCCTATTGTGTTATTAGAGCCTAAAGAGACTTGGTAAGCAAAGAATACTTGGTAGAATACTTAGTTGTTAGAACTTGAATAAGCTTGGGGTAAAATATAATATTTGTCTAAAGATATATTGAATACTTATAAAAATGTGAACATATTTAAACAGTAAAGATGTATTGAGAAAAACTGAACATATATAAAAATATGTGTTATATTATATTTTTCCCTAAATCTTTATTGCTTTCAATTATATCTAACCGTCAGGAGTTGAAATTGTTATATGTTAACATTTTTAAAACACTTTATATTTGTCTATCACTTAATAATTGCTTGTAATAATTTTAATAAGGAATATTTTATAATTAAAAAACAAATACAATTTAACCCGTTGTTGTGTTTGGTTTTACGAACTTCACACATATAATAGGAGACTACACTTCCGATCAAATCATATTAATAATTCAATCCTTTTCTTTGAAGTTTGAACTCCATTGTTCTCAATTGTTACAAATCAACACACATGTCTTGTTATCTTGTAGGATGTTGCTTTGTTACAAATCAACACACACCTCTTCCTTACCATTCTCTTTATTTTTCTTCAACTTAGTTTTCAATGCTAATTTAAAGAGTTTATTATAATAAATTTTTTCAATTATTTAATAATTTATTAAACAATGTGTATAACCTTAAATATCAAAGGAAATTAAATAGAGGGGCCCATATATATGAGATTTCTAATTTATACACTATATGCAAGGGAAGTCAAGTTAAATGGCTTCATATTACCTTTTTCCTTTTTATCTATCTCATTGCACAATAACATGTCTGATAAGAAATGTAACGATTATGTTGATTTATAGCTTATTATAAACAACCAATTTTGATCGGGTTGTTTAAAACTATCTTTTTATGACTAAAAAGTAGCTAAATTATTTTTTACACAATATAGATTTAAAAAATAATAATAATATAAAACCCATTTGGCACATGTAAATTAGGGTTTGGAATCCTAATGTGTGCCTAATTAAAGATAACACCAGTGTAGTAAGAGGGGACATATGTAGCTGCCAAACTCTTCTCTATTACTGGAGAGGACAATTATATTGAAATGCACAACAAAGTCAAAGGACAATGACACTTGTCTCCTTTAATTTATATCAAGATTATATTTTTATCCTTAAAAATACACTAAAAAATAGAATTGTCCTCTTTAATAAGACTCATGTTGCATAAAGCTAGTGTGATGAAGCATGAAACTAAGTTTTTCCACAAGGCAGTTAAGGCTTTGTTTGGGAGGGTGATTTTGGAGGGGAATGGAAGGGAAGGGATAGCTTTGGAAATCTTCCCCTTGTTTGGGAGTTAAATGAAGGGAAGGAGAAGGTTTTCGAGGGTTTCTCAAACCCTCCAAAACCCTTCATGTATCTATTTTTAAAGTTCGCCCAATTTGGGGTTTTTTGGAGATAAAGTATCAAAATGCCTAAATATTTTTAGTAATATTATCTAATTATATATTATTATCCATTTCTCATTGTCAATTACATTTTAAAATAATAAAAAATATTCTTACATTATTAATAGTTTACCCTCCTCATCTAAATTTCATACTCCCAAACAAGTGAGAAGATTGTCTTTCTTTTCCCTTCTATTCATCCTCCTTCTTAACTCTTTGATCCCTCTCCTTCCCTTTCCCTCATAACTACTAAACAAAGCCAAAAAAGATTTTAATTGTTGAACAAAATGTTGGACATTCCAAACTAAGGTTTTCTATTCCTAGAAAGCCATCCCTTGAAACAACTCATAGAGCATAAAGGACAAGACCCGAAAAAATGCTAAAGAGGTGGAACTTGTGATGTTGGATGCCTCTAGATTCAAAGCACGACGGTACTCTAGGCGTCCTAGCTATTCAAGGGAATCTACATATCCAGCCAATCAAAGTCGAGTATGACCGATCAAGGAGTTTTCTAGGAAGCCAGCCCCTTCATGGCCGGATATTGCAGGTCAGGTCCAAGACCACTACCCGTATGATACGCCACCTTGCAAATCCCACCTATACTCCCACCATACGACAAGGACAAGCTGCAATACAGCTGCCAGGCCTACCAAAAGCTATAAGTTAACTATGTATAAAGTACGGTCCTACCAAAGCCGCCTAACATGGGAAATTAGCCCCGGACAGGTCAAAATGATCGGTTATGTCAATAGTACCCTCCTGGGCCACATCAATCAACTCAACCACTATAAATAGGAGTTTCCCCAACTGGAAGTATCACTTAGAAACTCTATCATTATTCATTGAATTCTATACTTAATTCTCATATCCCATTCGTTGCTCCAAGGCATTACCTTTACATTCTAACTAACTTGATAATCGAAGAACCTTTTCAGGTACCTCCACTAGAGGGTCCAAGTCAGCTCCTTCTAGACTCCTGAAGTGCTCCAACCTAGATACTCAAGATCTCATACCCGGACATCTAGTCTGACCAAACAGTTCATCCACAAAAGACATTGACGCCGACTATGGCTTACCTACACCATGGTGACCACTAGAAATCAAGCAAACCCTACTAGCCACATAGAACAAGCACCCACAAACATGCCTCCAAACCATCGTACACCCTCCATCAATATTCCATCCCTCACAAAAAGCTAGTCGCAACCACCTTACTACTCCAAAACAGCCTCCGCACACCGCCCAACAACTACTGCAAATCATGGAAAGGCAGGAGAGGATAATCCTGCAGCAAGCTGACCTACTAGAGGAACTTCGCCAACCCCACAAGGAAAATAACCACCTACCCTCACGGCTGGTCACCCTAACACGCACCATTGAATTAATTGATGAATCGCACCCAATCCACAACCCACCCATGCAAACAAAAACCACAAACAACTCCCACATCTCTAACCATAACGTCTTCGGGTCCAAGCATCCTTTCACTGATGACATTATGTCTTATCCCCTTCCAAAACACTTGGCCCACCCAGCTAACATCGACCAATATAATGGCACCTCCGACCCTCAAGATCACTTTGATGCTTTCGAGGCATCTATGCTCTTCCACGGTGCAACAAATTCTATCATATGTTGGGTTCTTCTTACACATTGTTCGGGATTCAGCAAGGTTCATACAAGCATATCCGTGCATACTTAGACAAATTCATCGCTGAGGCCATGAAGGTCCAAACATTGAGCCTAGAGGTGGTCGCCCATGTATTGGTCATGGATCTCGAGGGTATACTGATCTCATGATGGACGACCTTTGATCTAATGCCCAACAATTTATGAACTTGGAAGAAACCCACACCATTCCATCACACGACGACCACCATACACACGACGACCACCATACACACAACACCTCACGAGAAACCAAACAATCAAAATTCCACGACCACCCAAGATATGACCCCCCAAGGATACCCCGCAAACCAAAGTACATGACACACACCCATTTGAACACCAGTTGCTCTGGAAATTTAAAAGAAATCATGGCCACCCACCTAGTTTAGCTCCCCTAGCCTAATCCAAACATTAAGGTGGGGTCTTAGGATCGAAAAAAGTACTGTGAATACCATAGCACATTTAGCCACATGACCAACAATTGCACCCAGTTACAAGACAACATGGAAGACCTCATATAAGCAGGCCACCTACAATGCTTTATGGCTGGAATAGCACAACAAAGATGATCTCCCCCGACACGATGACTCAACCCTTCGTAAGACACTCCCCTACAAAACACCAATATGGACGACCGCTAAGCTGAGGATGGGAAGACAGATATCGGCCGAACAATCAAAGGCAGAGGAGTGCGGTTGACATTAACACCATCTCCAGAGTGTTTATCGCGGGAGGTACGAAAAGGTCGGCTCAAAAGTCATATGTACGAGAAGTTATGCAAGTAACCCCCAAGAGTTTTCAAATCAGTACACATGCTTCCCCCATCTCCTTCAATAATTGTGATTATGAGGGCGTCGTCCAAGAACATGATGATCCCTTGGTCATCACCACAAGATTGCATAACAAGAAGGTCGACAGACTCTTCGTTGACCAGGGGAATTCTGTTGATATCATGTTCCAAGACTTATTTGAGAAAATGGAGCTGAGCGACCATGACCTAATATCGTATGATGGACAGTTGGTCGGTTTCACCAGGCAAGGCATAAATCCGCGAGGATACATAGATGTATGGGTAACCATCAGTGATCCACCCCTCAGTAGAACAATGCCGGCCAAGTTCCTGGTAATAAAATTCCACTTAGTATACAACGCTAGGTTGGACTGACCAACACTAAACAATCTCGAGGCTCTGGTTTCTAACACACACTTGTGTATGAAATTTTTGTCTCCAAACCTTCGGGTGTGCACCGTCCATAGAAGCCAGCATTCTGCTCAGAGCTATTATCAAATGAGCCTCTATGGTTTTGCGATAGCAACTAGAGGTCAACCCGCAACGAAAAGAAGGATGGGAGTATATACGGTGACAATGGACAATCCGACTACACGGGAGATGCTCTCGGGTTGTGCACCTATGTCAGCGACTGATAGATCATCTAGCTCCTTCAATCGAGCTCCCTCACGCCCGCCCAAATTGAAGCCCTGCAACAGCGACACACTTGTTGCGTTAGCTCAAGCATCATGACCCTTGAAGTTGTTTTTCTTTTATTCCTCCAAGTCTAATGTCAACCCACTCGCGATCGGACATCCCTTGTAACACACAAAACAAATATATGGTAACGAGATTTTGTTGACTTCACGTTCTGCCGTAGGGACCAACTCAATATCAATACCCCTCAAGGCGTGAAACATGTCCCCCCTTGATGGTGGTCAACAACGCATCCCATGGAATGGCCTAGGTCCTATTTTGGTCGATAACTCAATAATAATACCCCTAAAGGCGCGGACCATGTCCCCCTTTGATGGCAATCAACAATTCATCCCAATGTGTAGATCATCTCCCCATTAGTCGACAACTCAATATTAATACCTCTCAAGGTACAAATCATGTCCCCCTTTGATGGCGGTTAACAATTCATCACAAGGAGTGGATCACGTCCCCTTTTGTCAACAATTCAATATTAATACCCCCTCAAGGTGCGGACGAGGTCCCTCTTTGACGGCGATCAACAATTCAATATTACACCATGAAGGAACCAGCCAACAAGGCATGGGGCATAAGGGGCCAGGCGCCCAAGCAGGTCAACAAACCTAGTCATGAAGAAAGCTTGGCCAACTCATCAAGCAACTTGCATATTCTTTACTTGAAGGCCAAACACATGAGCTCATGTATGACATATGTTTTGAACAGCAAAGTAGGAGTTGTCAACATGCATGTAACATAGCTCACAATTGGCTGTCCAAGCTTGCTGGCCAAGGTGTGACAAGCTGCTGACCACCAGCTTTGGGTGTGCCAAACGCCTGACTTGATTTCAAGATCCAAAACACGCTTATTCTTAAAGTATTGACAAGTTAACTAAAAAGTATAACCTACACCTTAGTTCCCTTACCATATAAAAGCCTCTATTTTAAGCAACTTGTATTCAAGGCTAAATAATGTTAAAGGATCCAGAAGTAGGGTATGGCAACCTACTTTGACGAGTGACAATTAATTATTGTTTAGAGTATTATGCAAGGTTTGAAATCATCTTTTCCATGCTCGGACCCTATATGGAAGTTTAAGAAATGGTGTGTGGTTTAACCAAAGTATAACACATAACTTCCATAAATTCTTATGTTCATATTGTTCAAGAAATTATTCCATCATTCTAACTATATTTTTCTCTTGAATTTGTAAATAATTAGTTCTTTAATTTTTCTTGTTGATTACTTCATAAAAATACAAAAACAACTTTATGTGTTACTTTCTTACTTTTGATAAAAGATACAAAGTATGAGTATATTTGTATTAGGAAATTCCTCGTGGTTCGACATAACCCTATACTATACTACAATTGAATCTTGAAAGAGATGCAAGTGTAAAATAGTAAAGTGTTAAACTTGTAAATTTTATTTGTTGATAAATAATTCCTAAAAACATAAGTTCAAACCAATTCATGGTTTGTAACTTTGTGCATAGGAATAAAATGCAAAAAGTGCAATTCAATCAATGGATTGCTACTTGATAATAAAAGAGTGATGATTAATAAATCTAATCGCTAACATTACTTCTTGTCATTGATTTTCCACAACTAACATTTACTTTATGTCATTTACTTTCCGCAACTAACATTTACTTTCTGTCATTTACTTCTCCGCAACTAACATTTATTTATTATTGTATTCTTTTATTCTTTATACAAACCCTTTAAAAGAAGTGGTAAGGTTAACTACTAACTTTATTCTTTTGTTCATTTTATTATTCTTTGATACCAACCTTTCGTAAGAAATGCTATGGTTAACTTAATAAAATGAGACCGACCGTTATAGTATGGTTAAAAGGAATCCGAAAATGGAGTAAATAGATAAAGTCACTAATTATATAAAATTTTCATCACTAATCTCTCTAAATTAAATCAATAAACTTGTTGCAACCCGAATTGGGTTGTCAAAAATCTACTTTCAACAAATTGGCACCAATTGCTAGGGAATTGCTAGATAATAGAAATTCATACGTATATTTTTTGTCAATAGTAATTGTAAATATAAATTTCTTTCACTTTTGTGTAAATTTATTTTTCTTTTTATACATCTTTAGTTAATTTTTCTATTTTTAAATTTAAAAATAAAAAACACAAAAAGAAAAGTTGGAACTCGTGGAGTGAAAACCCACTTGTTAAGAAACCTTTATTGTTGTTATAAAAACTTTTAGGTGATGAGGAGGTATCTCTCATCAATTTTTTTCAAAAGAACAACATAAGGGAGATTGAAATCAACAAGGATTAGTGGCTGGATTGTTTTAAAAAAAACAAGAATGAAGAAGCTGAATCTTCAAAATTCCAAAAAGGGAAGCTACTCTAATCCTTAAAGGTTAAGTATTCACCATGCACTTTTTGATGATCATATTTTATTTTGTAAAACTTTAACCAAAATCTCCATAAACATGTTGTAGTTGATGATTTTAAAGTTGTGAAATAAAATTTTAAAACTAAGGGTATGTTTGTTCAATTTGTGCCAAAAATTAATTTTTCAAACTTGAGAACTCCTAATAATTGTGTTATTTGGTTTACTAAGTTATTGTTTGGTTTATCATTTAATAAAATAAATTCATGAGCTATTGAATGGATTTATTTGTGGCTGTTTGAATTGATATATTATTGTTTGGGATTCAATAGAATTATGCTTTGGATTTCCATTTGTCAATTGGACTTGAAAAATGCTTAAAAGAAAATTTATGAACATCAATTTCATGAAAATTCATGTTGTTAGATTGGAATTTCTGTCAATCAAATTTTATTCAAGAACATAATGTGAGAAACTCGTGTAAATTGTTAGACTAACCTCAAGGAAAAAGAAATGAAAGTTCTAATGATTTACAGAAAACAAGTCCAAAAACAAACATACAAAAATGAGGAGTTGGCTCTAAAGGCACTAATATCTAGGAGAGGATAGTAAAATCAAGGAGAATATAATTCTGTGTTCTCCTAAAAATGTTGGTTAGTATTCATTTTTCATTCTTTCAAAATTTTACACAAATTTTCTATAAAAATTCAGAATGATCTGAGGACAAGTCAAGAACTTAAGTTGAGGGGAGTCTGTATAACATTTTGTAAGAAATTAATTTTGGTGTGTTTTAAAAAAAATTAGTGTGTTTGTTTTCTTTTTAATTTCTTTTAGTGTATTTACTTGCTTTCAAAAAATTTAGTGTGTTTCATTTTTAAGTTGTGTGTTTACTTTTGTTTCCTTTTGGTAATTTGTTTTAAAAGTAAAATTGTTGAAACTAAACATAGTAAATAACACAAACTTGACTTAAACATTTTTTTTACAAGACCACTAACTTTGTAAATCAACAAGCTTTGATGAGAAACATGAGTTGGAAATCATAACTTTGATAAAATGCAAACTTTTTGGAAAATCATTTATCTTGAACTTGTGAATTTGTTTGAAAATCAAAGAGTTGTACATAAACCAACGATGTGAGAGAGTGTAAGCCAAACACAAAAATTATGTTAGTTTAGTGAGAAACTTTTTGGTTTTTCGCAATTGATTTTGTTTAAATCTTTCTTTACTTGGTTGCACACAATTTGATAGGAAATTATCAAGGCAAGTTCTTTCAAATAGAATGAGTCACTTGACCAAAAATGACCAACCAAAAATAGCAACATCCTTTGTTAACCCCTTTGAGCCTTAAAAAGAAAAAAATATTTTTTCAAACACAACCCTTGAGCCTAATATGGAAAAACAAGTACGGAATCTCGATACTTTTCTAAGTAAAAAGAGAGCATTTTTCAAAAAGAAGGTTGATGGATAAAATTAAATTGGGGGAGAATGGTTGGCCATGTAACAAAGTGTTCAAAAGAAAATTCTCAATCTCATTTCAAATCAAAAAATTAAAGAAATGCTCGAAAACCAAAAAGGAGTAAGAAAATATTGAGAAAATTCAAGAAAAGTTACAACAAAAAGTCAAGAAAAAGAATGAGAAAAGGAAGAAAAATAAGAAAGGTGAAAAAGTTGAAAAAGAGTATCTATTTAAAAAGATAAATCATTTTGCTCTCTTTTAACTTTGGAAGTATTTTTTAAGATCTTGAAAACCAATTTTATTTGATAGTCAAGCCTCATTACAACCTAAGGAAGACTTTAACCAAAGTCTTCCTTAGGTTGATTTACAAAGTTAGTGGCATAGTTTGCACATAACTAAAGTCTTCTCAACAATTTAATTTTGTTTTTCTTCTCAACATTTACTTTGATTGAACAAATTTTTCAGGAAGACTTTAGTTATGTGCAACCTAAGCTAACTATACCAAGAAAAGCATAAACTCAAAAAGCTTAGCTATGTGCGCTGAGAGGCCAGGAAAGGGGATCAGGCTCCTCCTAGGTGCCTATAAAAAGCATACCCATTTCCTCATTTTAGGACATTGCACATACATTGCACATACTTCCTAAATTCTTCTTCTTCTTTCAATTTTGGTTCTCTCTCATTTTAGGAAGTTCTCAGGGTGTTTGTAGGTGTTTAGTTCAAAGAAATTCAGAGGGAATGAAGTTGGCAAATGAAGTGCAAAAACATGATTTTGTAACCTCATTTGGAACAAAGAGCATCTAATCTTTGGATGGATGGCCAAGGCTCCAAAAAGTTGGACTATGGTGTAAGTTGTTGAACTTTTATCTTCTTCATTTATACAAGTTATTATTTTGGGTTTATTGGTTGTTTATGAAGTTCTTAATGCGGTTTTAGATTGATCACCTAAAACTTGATTTAAATATCCAAATCATGCTTCTTCTTAAAGTGTTGACAAGTGAACTAAAAAGTATATCCTACACCTTAGTTCACTTGCCATATCAAATCATCTATTTAAAGAAACTTGTATTCAAGGGTAAACAATGTTAACAGAGCCTGAAGTAGGGTGTGAGAATCTACTCCGACAAGTGGCAGTTAATTATTGTTTAGTGTATTATGCAAGGTTTGAAAATCATCTTCTCCATGCTAGGACACTAGATGGAAGGTTAAGAAATGGTGTATGGTTTAACCAAAGTATAACACATAAATTGCATAAATCCTTATGTTAATATTGTTCAAGAAATTATTCCATCATTCTAACTATATTATTCTCTTGAATATGTAAATACTTAGTTCTTTACTTTGTCATGTTTATTACTTCATAAAAATACCAAAACAACTTTATGTGTAACTTTCTTACATTCCATAAAAGATATAAAGTATGAGTATATTTTTGTTAGACAATTCACTATGGTTCAACATAATTGAATCTTGAAAGAGATGCAAGTGTAAAATAATAAATTGTTAAACTTGTAAATTTCACTTGTTGATAAAGAATTCCTAAAAACATAAGTTTAAACCAATTCATGGTTTGTAACTTTGTGCATAGTAATAACATGCCAAAAGTTCAATTCAATCAATGGATTGTTACTTGATAATAAAAGAGTGATGAATAATAACTCTATTTGTTAACATTTACTTTCTGTCATGTTTTTTTCCCCAAGTAACACTTATTTTCTGTCATTTAATTTTGGCAACTAACATTTACTTTCTGTCATTTATTTTTCTGCGACTGACATTTATTTATTGCTTTATTCTTTTATTCTATATACCAACCCTTTGAAAGAAGTGGTAGGGTTAACTGCTAACTGTATTCTTTTGTTCATTTTATTATTATTTGATATCAACCTTTCGTAAGAAATGATATGGTGAACTTAATAAAATGAGACCGACCTTTATGGTATGATTAAAAGGAACTCAAAAAGGGAGTAAATAAATAAGGTTACTAATTAAATAATTTGTTCATCACTAATTACTCTAAATTAAATCAATAAACTTGTTGTAACCCGAATTGGGTTGCAAGAAATCTGCTTTCAACAACAATTCATTGTAAGGAGTGGACCATGTCCCCCTTGGTCTATGACTCAGTATTAATATCCCTCGAGGCACGGACCATGTCCTCCTTTGGCGACAGTGAAAACGTCACTCAGGTCGAAGGCTTTGTTCCCTTTCGTCAGATTCACATTCAAGCAACTCAACTTGGTCGGACTTAGTTCTAACATGGAAATCATCACTACCTTTGACTTCAGTTTTATCTACCATCAGTCCTACCAGATTAACATTTACTTATATTCCGAAACAATACCCTCGATCAACTTTAGCATCATTACTTCTCCAAGTCGAGCTTGTTTTATTATCTTCGAGGTGTTTACATTCAACTTCCTCGGGCTACCCATTCTAAGACTGCTTTATTCAAGGATTCAATTACTAATGGTATTAATACCTCTGGCCAAGATCGTTCTACTCAACTAATGGATTAGCCCCCTTTTTTAAGCACACGACCAACTCCAACCAGCTAAAGCATTTAGTTTTCTAAGAGATACTACAATTAAAAGGGTTATATTCGACCAATATATCTTTAGTTTTCAAAAAACAATTCGACGTATAAAGGTCGACCAATTTTGCTTTTATGACGAAATTAATTGCAACAAAACTTTTAATGATGTCATTTCAGGTTAAGGGTACCTTACCGACAATAATTAACTTTTCATAACGCATAAAGTAAAAGAAGGTAAACCAAATACGGAACATGTAAATTCATTGATAACAAAGGGATTAGAGGAAAATACAGGAAATCCTACAAGCTATTACACGACACTCATGCATCCCCCCATTCTCGGGACAATCAACTTCACAATAGAGTCGTCTTCCTCTAACAGTACTTCCCTATATTGGACATACACATTGATGTGTGTCCAAGACTTGTCCTCTTGGGTACTTCAGACTAGCATGGAAAAAGGCGTTGTCCCATGCGAGGTACACTGACTATATTGTCAAGCTGGAAACGGAGTCCTGTTTCGCCGCTAGCCTATCCCTCTCCATCCTGAGGGTAGCCTCATCTTCAGCCAGGTGGGAAATTTCATCCCAGGCTTGGTTATTGAAGTCCTGGGCCGCCTGCTCCTACTAATCAGACAGCTTCAGCTTATCATTAAGTTGACGGATCTCGCCGTTCGCTTCCTCATAATGAGCCATCGAGTTAGCCATCTCATTTTGAGAGTCGACCATGTCCCTTTGGGCAGTAAGGACGGCTCGACGAGCTTCCTCACACCGGTGCGTCAAGCCCGGTAGCTCTTGGCAAGACGCTATTATCTAGGATTCCAGTCCGTTCACTTCTGCCATATGTGCCTCCTCCACCTTCTACAACTCTACAAAATGGTGATCACGGACAACCTGCAAGGCCTTGCCCCCCATTTGATTAGCTATCATGCCCTCACATTTCAAGTACTTGGCGATTGACATAACCTTGATAGAGGTCGCCCGAACTTGCCTCATCATGTCCCATACAAACGATGTGTCGAGGATGATCTTCACCTCGTTGGTCACGAAATTTATCTCGAGCGCTTGCGGCATGGAGTATCTAGCAAGGGGCCAACCCTCCACACTTGGGTTTTCCCTTTCCCCACAATGTGGCGGATAACACAAGGAGGGACAATAATGTTGGGCTCTACAGAAGCCTTCTGCTCGGACAGAGGTTCTGACACGGAAACGGCTATGACAAGGACCGTAGGAACAACCAAAGCCACTTTGACTAACCCGCTATAGTTGGTCGGAAGAGGATGAGGATGTTGAAGATCTGCGACTCGATCATTCGGAGTAGTTGAGCTCCCCCATATTGACTAGAGGATGGAAGGGGCAAGCTTGTTCGAGCTCGTTCCCCAGCCCTGATTGCCGGATGATTTGGCTCAGTAGTTGATTCTTCTCCAAACGATCGACCATGACAAATGCAGAAAAAGGAAGAAGATGAATACGCAACCAAAAACTTATAAATTGTACATAGATGACTTAATTCCTACCAATCTGATGTTCAATGGCTTGGTCGCCTTTGGACAAGTCCGAACAAGATAACGTTTAGTTATTGTCGACCCATCCCAATATTACCTGGGACGCCTCAATCTTCGGACCCTCGAGGCTCTCAAAGGCATCGCTGAAACTTTTAGACCACATTTTGTGGAGGCTGCCACTCTAGGAGAACTAGAAACGTTGCTTTCCCCGAGATCCATAGGCGCACTGATGCGCTACTCCCCGAATTTCAACCTAGTAGAACCCCGCCTTCCAGTTTTTGGCTGAAAAGTCGATAGGATGGAACAAGGCATGCTTGTTCTTCGATTGGAGGCAAGTTCACCCGTGATGTCTGATCCTCTCTTCATTGGGGCTGATGCTATGGGTTACCCGAAATATCCAGAAAGATAGTCGAACAATGCAAGGGAACCTCATCACCTTGCAAAAAAGCTCGAACACCAGGATAAATCCCCAAGCGTTTTAGTGTAGTTGAGACGGGGCAACCCCCAGATGGTTCAACACATCCAAATACCATTGATCTTGAGGTATTTTGTGCCCAATCATCCGGGTGTAGTATTCATACATAAAGAAAATATACTTGTCCCCCTGATCTACGTAAAGATCCTAATAGACCCGATCTGTAAAAGACATAGCGTGTAGTTGAGTACCGTTCGACACACGTGCCAGCACGACAACATTGGGCGTCACTTTTTCAGGAAAATAACTGGCGGTAATCGGGGCCATCCATCCCCTCAAGGATTGGAAACCTATATGCACTTCCCATGTATGACCTTGACATCCGCAACCTGTTACCAGAAGAAGCATCAGATTTCGAACTAGATTCCTTATCCATGACCGAACACTTCTTCTCCGGAAAAGCTTCCTAGTCCATCCCTACAACCTCTTTTCCTATCAACCTCCAGCTTCAATGGGCTACTGGGTCCGAAAGTGTCATATCACTCATCCCTCTCTGGGCTTGTCGATCCCTAGAACAGGGTGATCGCGAGACTAAATTGGATGGAGGTTCGGACAAAACCTCCACCTCATTGGAACTAGACTTCAGGTCCGTAATAAGGACCATGATTATGAAAGAAAAAGGAAAGAGAAGTTACCTAGAATGAAGTTTGAAAAGAGTTGAAAGAATAGACGAGGTTAATCGGCAGCAGAGTAGTTTCATTAGTAGAAGATTCAGAAAGCAAAGTCAAGAAAGTGTACAAGGATCCCCCTACTATTTATAGGCAAAGTTGGGCCAAGACAACCTGTCACAGCCCAACTCAAAATGCATCATGCACGTTCAAAAGAAAATCAAGTATGATCCAATGACGATGCAAGAACCAAGACACAAAAACAACAAGAAAGGAACCAGCAAACCACACTCAAAAGGTTAATGACACCCTACTGTTGCACCTAGTGTCTACCAGCATGCTCGCCTTCCGACAATACTACTAGACTGGGGGAACTATTTCATTCCAGTTATCTAGGCGTCCTAACTATTTAAGGGAAGCCACATACCCAACCAAGCAAAGTCGAGTACGACCGATCAAGGAGTTTTCCCAGAAGCCATCCCATTCATGGCCGGATATTCTAGGTCGGGTGTAGGACCACTTCCCGTCTGATATGCCGCCGACAACGCGCTACCATGTCATCTTGCAAATCCCACATATCCTCCTGTCACACGACAAGGAAAACCTGCAATATGACTGTTAGGCCTGCCACAATCTACAAGTCAACTATGTATAGAGTACAACTCTCCCAAAGCCGCTTGGCATGAGAAAAGCAGCTCTTGACATGTCAGGATGGTCGACCATGCCAATAGTACCCTATAGGGCCACATCAGTCAAGTCAACCACTATAAATAGGAGTCTCCCCCAACGTGAAGTATCACTTAGAAACTCTATCATTATTCATTGAATTCTCTACTTACTTCGCATATCTCATTCATTGCTCATGGGCATTACGTCTACAGTCTTACTGACTTGTTCATCGGAGAACCTTTTCAGGTACCTCCACTGGCGGGTCCAAGTGATCTCCATCCAGACTCCTGAAAAGTTCAAATCCGGATACTCAAGAGCTCATACCCGAACATCCAGTCCGACCAAACCGTTCATCCATAAAAGAACAAATAAAATATTTCATTTTGCTCCTATTATGATAAATATCTTAGAAGTTAATGAGAATCATTGTTTTCTTATCCTTTACTAGAAATTTTTTACAAGTGGTTGTTACATGTAAGTATCATTAGAAAGTAAAGATAGATATGACATTGTCTCCATTTACTAGAATATGTGTTTTGTTGGTTTTGTTAAGCATGTCGCTTATTTAAATTGTTAGTTTTTAATAATAACAAACACTGAACAAATAGTATATCAAATCGTGGCAAAGGAAAGGGTAATGCATATCAAAGACTTGAAGGATTCTCTCTGAATAGGGATAATAATGAAAACTGAATTTGTGGGTACTCGTTCAAATCCAACTCGGATTTAATGGAGAAACCCCAATGTAATTTGATTAGAGTTTTACCCGAGTTCAACTTTTTGGTTCAGGTTCGGATTTGGTAGAGTTGATATCTTATCTTGAACCCGATTAATATATGTAAAATTACAAAAATAGACATAAATACATATTTAAAACTTATATATTTATATTTATTTGACATATATATGTAGAACATATATATTAATGTGTATATATATATATATATAAATATATGTCTTGGACGGGTTCCCGTTGGGTTTGGATAACCTGATACCCGATAGGTTCGGGGATGGTAACGTTTTTTCAACCCCACTTAATTCAGGTTCGGATTCAGATTCGGGTTTTGGATTTCGAATTTGAGGTTAGGTAAACATAAACCCAACCTCGATTTTTTCCATATCATTCATATCTCTAAATGGTTCCTGGTGTATCTATATTCTAGTGTCATTTGGTTACATTTTAAGGCAGATTTAGCTTGCTCGTTATGCTTGATATTCTAGGAATATGATTTATGCAAAGTTCTCAACACTTGCACATTTTAGTAACCATTTGGTTTGATAAAATGGAGAGCCTTCCAGACAGAATAAGAATGGGAATAAGATGTTTTTTCTTCACATTTAGTTGGTTATTTTTAAATAAAATATCCAAAAGAGAATGCACATTCCTTCATACTTCAGTTGTAGACATTTCATCATAATAATGAAGGGATACACATTTTATTTCAAATATATATATGGTTTTCTATCTTGATCCCACCTTTTTTTAGATCCTAATATTTGGACAAAATTATACTTCATTACTTAATCCAACTAAAATATGTTAGAAATGTTATTTTAGTAAATAAATTAAAATAATATTTTCCTCCCTCCCAAACCCTCCAACCCAACCATTCTGTAATTTTTCTCTCTCCACGACACACAAACTTGTTCATTCCTTCCTTCATTGTCACATCAGATATACATTGATATACAATGTGGCTGATGTTTTTAACCACACCCACCACGATGTGTCTCCCAGCCACCACCACAATTGTTTTGAATATTATATTGTAAATCAATTTTCATATTCTTTTGAAGTATTAATTAACAATAATACACAACACATAGACTCATAATAATTATTGAATTGAAACTACAAGAGAAAATGAACATAGTATAATTTTGTGTTTAACTTTTTTGTATTTTTGGGACGTGACAAACAAAAACCACCAAAAAAAGCCCTTCGTATTTTGATTTTTCTTTCTACTTCTCCCTCCTTGCTTCATTTTTCTTTCTCCTTCTCCCTTCTTTCTTCATTTTTCTTTATCCTTACCCTTCCACGAAAAATCGCCCAAACCACTTAAAACTTCCAAATTATTCACTTCAAATCCAGCTTTAATAGTTGAAATTCATCTTCAGCCACTCAAATCTGATTTGTTCGTTAAAATCCCTCTAAATCCAGCTTCATTCGTTCAAATTGCCCCAAATCTAGCTTCAATTCAACTTCAATTTTCCATTACTCAAATCCTGTTTTTGCATATCCTGAGTGTAAATCCTTCAATCATTATTTCAAACCCTAAATTCCATCTAAACCTAAATCCCCTAATTAATTTCAACAAAAATTCACAAATAAATTTTAACCTAAACTTCCAAATTAAATTTAATCTAAATCCAAAAATCAATTTCAAACCCTAACCGTAAATCCCCTATTTAATTCCATTTGATTTTAATTATTTTCTTTTTTGTTTCTTTTGAGGTTCTGTTTCCATTTTTTATTTCTTCATTTTTATTTATTATTTTCATTATTCTGTTCTTTTTATATTTTTATTTGTTCTTTTATTATTTTGTTTTTTCTATTGTTTGTTTATTTAATAATGTGTATATATATATATAAATGCAAAAAAATTAATTTAATTATATAAAGGAGAGTTAGTGCACTATGAGACTCGTGCCCTATCGTGGAATCTCAACTTGACATTTTCAAAAATAATTTAATAAAATAAAGGAGAGATAGTGAACTATGAGACCTCTGCATTATCACGTTATCTCAACTTGACATTTTCAAAAATAATTTAATTAAATCAAGGAGAGATAGTGCACTATAGGACTCATGTCATATCGCGTTATCTCAACTTGACATTTTAAAAAATAATTTAATTAAATCAAGGAGAGATAGTGCAATATATGATTCATGCCTTGTCATGTTATCTCAACTTGACATTTTCAAAAATAATTTAATTAAAATCAAGGAGAGCTAGTGTACTATGGGATTCGTACCCTATCGCGTTATCTGAACTTTGACATTTTCAAAAATAATTTAATTAAATCAAGGAGAGATAGTGCACCATAGGACTTGTGCATTGTCGCGTTATCTCAATTTGACATATTAAAAAATAATTTAATTAAATCATGGAAAGACAGTGCAATGTGGGACTCGTACCTTATCGTGTTATCTCAATTTGATATTTTCAAAAAATAATTTAATTAAATTCAGGAGAGATAGCACACTATGAGACTTGTGCCCTGTCGCGTTATCTCAATTTGATATTTTTAATTTGTTTTTGATAAAATCAAGGAGAGGTAGTGCACTTTGGTACTTGTTCCCTGTGACATTGATATTTTCAAAAATAATAATTTAATGAAATGAAGGAGAAGTAGTGCACTACAGGACTTGTGCTTTGTCGTGTTATCTCAACTTGATATTTTCAAAATAATTTAATAAAATCAAGGAGAGATAGTGCACTATGAGAATCGTGTCTTGTCGCGTTATCTCGATTTTATATTTGGAAAATAATTTAATAAAGTCATAGAGGGGTAGTGCACTATGAGACTTGTTTCTTGTTGCGCTATCTTATCCTGTTATTTATATATATATATATATATATATATATATATATCAACCAATCAACTTATTTTCTGAAAGAACTACATATCCTTGATTTCTCTATTTCAGCAAGAGATACATAGGAGCAAGTATCTCCCTATTAGGTACAAAATAATTTAAATTTTTTTTTGTCTTTCATTATTTTATTTAATAATCTGTGCGTAAAATTAATATTCTGAGCGAATATCCACATAAGTGATTTAGGTACCGTTTTCATAACGGGAAATATGAGGTGCCTAATGCCTTCCTCATCCGTAACTGACTCTCAAACTTAATTTCTCTCTACATGCAGACCAATAGTTTTTAAAAATATTTACTTTTCATGTTTTCCCACTAAAACACAATGATGACGACTTTATTGCATTTATTTGCATGTTTCTTGTCGTGCTTACGGAAGTGGGGTAGCGACAGCATGACGACTTCACTCGGGATAGTTGAGTGTCAAGCCTTAAAAGATTAATTATCTGAATATTTATTTCATTATTTTAATTTTATCATTTCATTTTATTTTTGTTTTTGTCGTTATTTTTTAACTATTTATTTGTAAATAACCCTTGTATATAGAATTTGTGTTTTGCTACCTATATACGTTATGGGGTGGTTTATGGGGTTTCATGCATTGTTATTTTTGAGGTTTGTACACTCCCACACACACTTCACTATTCATACATTGTTACTTCGGCCGTCTACCTGGTCTACTTACTATTGTTAGGGATACACCAACTTGTCGTTATTAGTGTGCATATTTCAATATTGCGCTGATATATCGCTCGGATTGTTACTAGGTATTTCATATATGACCCCCATGTTGTCTCATACATCTTCGTGTCATATTTGAGTATTTGGGTCATCAGCTTCCACTAGTGACGATAGTCTGGGACCAACAGGAAGTCTACTACTGCCAATTCTGCATATATAGACCTTAGCACTTCACCTTAAGGTTGAGCTTTTTGACCCGAATAAGCCGTATAGGATAAACCACCTTTGGATAGGACACGAGAGTATACATTTTTCTATTGCCATTTATTATTCGGTATATAGTGAAGAAAATTCCCATTCCGCAATCCTAGTGACTCACCATCATATGAGCTTAAGTGAATTAATGTACCACTACATTTTGGTATTCTTATGCCACAATGGAAGGCGTATAAAAATCATTTTATAATAGCATCCTCATGCATATCATACATCCAAAAAACGTGTTTCCAACTCCCACTCATACATATCATGCACATGTGCACACATTTCATGCATGTCGCTTAAAAAAAGAAAAAAAGGAAAGAAACAAAACAAAAAAATCAACAGAAAAAAGAGAGAAAAGAGAAGAAAAAAAATGAAAAGGAGGGAAATTTCATGTGACATGTATGTCACTGCATCATTCATTTGAAATACATTCATCAAGTCATACATGCATTACTTACGCGTATGTAAAAGGACTAACGTTGTCATATGTTACATTTTAGGACCTTTGGTCAATGATGTCTTTTTCTGTATAGTCAGAGGCCATGGATAAGCAGCCAAAAGCTAGTAATACTAATGTCAAGAAAGGGGTAAATATATATTTCAAGATTGCCACACTTGGTAGTATTATGGTAATAGCTGAGAAGATTCCCTCTGAAGTTGAAGTTGAGTTCCTAGAAGAGTACGATAGACTGTATGATTTGTTGTTTGTTGATGTCAATGTTGCAACCCTCATTGCACTGACTCAATTTTGGGATAATGACCTGGGTTTTCGACATGCCTCATTTAGACACAGTCCCGGTGATCGAAGAATGTCAACGATTGTTTCTGGCTCGAAAAGGTGAATGGATCTATGTTCCGGGGGATAAACCTCAATCATTATGATGAGGAAGATCATTGGACTAACTCTCGTAGACCGTATGGAGAGGAAAGATAATTAGGTTTGATTGTAAAATGCCCTAGAGCGACACTGACAAGAATCGACGGATCAAGGTGATTGGGCAGTAGTCAAACCTACACTAGCTTTGCTTATCTATGGATTAGTCCTATTCCCATCAGTCCCAGATACGATTGGACTCGAGGCTATGGGGGTTTTCTACAAGGTATACAAGTGGAAGGTTGACCCCGTGCCTGCAATCCTTGGGGATACTTTCATAGCCCTATCTAATTGGCACAGAAAAGGGTTCCATAATATCTGTTGTTGTGCTCACCTGTTGTACATATGAATGGCCACACATGTACATGTTGTCAAATATCAAGCCTATGCTAATCGCATCGCGATTGACTGTAATATTGTTGTTCTTGAAGATGAAATGGTGGCTTAGTGAAAGGTGACGCTCGAGAGCCTCATTCCAAGCGAGTATCGATGGATATGCTATTGTTATCCATAGAAGAGTATGATTACCATGTGTGGTTCCTATTTCAATGTGCCCCTATTTGGTACTAATGGGTGTTTTTGCTACACTCTGCATTTGGTATTGCAACAACTCGGGAAGATGCAAATTAGGCCAGCTGATGAGCCTAAAAGTGTCATCCATCTTTATGGAGATGGTGGTGAACTAATAATGAAATTCAAATAAGCATGAGATAATCTGGTTGTCCGAGATGATCAGTAGCGAGGGGCAGCAAGAGTCTGTAGTATGCCGAAATACAATAGTCGGAGGGCCACCAGAATTGGAGAAATGATGGTTTCGCCCCCATTGCCAAGAAAGGAAAATATTACCTCAAGGGAGAAGGAGCTTCAGAGCATGGTAAAGACCTTAAGGGGACAATTGAGTATTGTTGATGGCAAAAGGCAAGATAGTCATATTATAATATTAAGAAAAGACCATGAGATAGGGTAGGTGTAGCAGGAACTAAAAATAGAGATGGAGGCTTATGTGTCATATACTCTAAAATGGGTCAAAACTGAAGCATATGTTGAGATCCGTAAGTTGAAAGAGCAGCTAGAAGCCCAGAGGCAAGATACGGAAGCAAGCGCTAAACAAAAGGCTGAATTGGAGGAAGAATTGGGGGATTATGAGAACGCGGTCAGTCTTAGAAACGTAAAAATTGTTGAACTAGAAAAAGATCTCATGTCATGCCAGCAGCAAGTCATTGTCGGACAAGATCAGATTGCTCATTTCATGGAGAAGGTCTCACATTTGCAGGAAGTGCAACAACGAATGGACGAGTACCAGAATGCTTTAGCCAAAGCTAAGGGCAAAAAAAATGGTACAAACGGAAGGCGTATGAGTTGTAGTCTGATTAAAACAACATGGGCCTCGAACTCATTTGAAAATAAGAAGATAACTAGAAAGATTTGGAGGCTGCTAGGAGGATCAAGGAGGAAATCGGGGGATGTAAAGAAATATGGAGGCACATGTCCATATCTTTGTTGGGACATTGGGAGACCCTTAGCTATGATTGGCTTGAAGATTTCGAGTCTGTGTGCCATGAAAGTATAAAAGCTGGGGTTAATCTACCGACAAAGATCATTACATTCTTCAACGACTATCAGAACACAACTCAAGAAATCAGGAATTCGAGGGAATTTATGGGATGGATGAACTCGGATCCGAAGAATGAGTCAACATTCATGGAGGAGAACTCAGAGGAAGAGCATCCAAATGAAGATGTTATCATAATAGATGATGATTAGATTGGACTATTGAATTTTGCAAAAAGGAGAGAGGATGAGAAACATTGTAATTCCTTCCTTTTAAAAAAATGATGATGACAATAAATAAAGTCCATGTTTATTTCCTTTATTTCCAATATTCTATAAACCTCCTCATCTTGTTCAATTCCTTTAAAAAGGAAAAACTAAGATGTCTGGTTGGGCAGAATTCAAGGTTCAACATAGCATTACTACTCCGAGGCTTGGAAAATGCAGCCATACCATGGAGCCCTTCTGCTCTTAGAAAACAGTTGGGATATGATAATCAAGTGTTGTGCAGACAATTTAACATTGGGTACGAGGGTATTAATCTTATATAAATTAATCCTAAGGGATGATCATTTAACGAATGTTTGAAAAATGTGGGACTTTAATTTGAAACCATTGCGCAACCTTGGAAGAACAACTCCAATCTAAGCCACTCTTATAACACAAGCTCACACGCAAGAATGGATGTTGTTAACTTACATGGTGGAAGGAACTTAGGAGAGGAGATTGACTAAGTGAAGGGAAAGATGGATGAGTTGGCTCATGCGCAAAATAGGATGAAAGACACACTACAAGTCATCAAGAAGAATCTTAAACTTCTAGCTATGAACCAAGGAGGGATGAATGGTCGAGGAAAACAACGGAATGTTCCCCCAATTGGGGAGGGGTATCACCCCATGGGGAGTGTCCAACAAGAGATAAAAGGCTCCACTGGGCCTCGTTTCGAACAACCTCGGGTACCCATATTCGGACAACTAACATGAGCACCCCCGATCGAGAACAATAACCAAACTGAGGAAATAAATGGAGCTTATGAGGAATGGATGGAGAAGATCGATGAACAAATGAAGACCATATGTGGGGCTGATGCTCATGGGACCCTAAGGATTGAGGAGTTATGTCATTCCGCAAACATTGTGATCCCTAAGGATTCCAGGATACTCGAATTTTCCAAATATGATGGAAGTTGCAACTCGCGGATCCGTCTATTTAGTTATGCTATGAAGGTGGCCATGTAGACAAAGGAGGATAGTTTCCTCAATTTCCTTTTCCATGAGAGCCTAAATAGCCCGACATTGGAATGGTACCTGTTGAAAGCGTTGTTCAATGTTTATTTTATTTTAGTTGGGAGTTTTCTTCTCTCAACAAATCGTCCTGATAGCAGTGTCAATTTCTTGAAAGATTAATACTCTCACTTTCGTTATGTCCTTTTTGTAAGTAAGAGAACTCGGTTTTATTCTTTGTTCGCCATCTCGGCTTTGTTGAAATAAATTCTAACGCCGGTATAATGGTTTCAAGAAAATTCCAGCTACAACTTACTTTCTTAGTAATCATGTTAATAAGTCATTCCTTCTTTGCCCCCTCGGCTTTGTCTTAGAATAAATTCTGGACTCATATGCTTGGAACCGCATTTCTTCCAATTGATGGAGTTGATATTGTCTTTTAATTTATGCATCCTTTAAATCAAAGTTTAGAAATTTGAGGTCCTAATAGGCTTTATGCTCTAATTCAATTGGCAGATGACAAATTTTGCCATAAACAAGTTGATATGAAGTTTTTCCTATTGGTGATTTAAATGCAGTTCTGTAGGCCCAGAGAGTATCATCCAGTTTTTGTGACCAGTCTTTTCTTCAAGTAGAGACTTTTTTTTCTAGAATTCTTTCTAATTCTCTGTTTGATACTTCTGCTTGGCCATTGGTTTGTGCGTGATATGGTGATGCTACCTTGTGTTTAACATTATAAAATTCAAGGGTTCTTTTCAATTGGGAATTTATAAAATGAGATCCCCCATCACTTATTAATACTCTTGGTATGCCAAAACGCGTAAAAATATTCTTTTTCAAATATTTTATCACAGTTTTTACATCGGCTTTGGGTGTTGCTAATGCTTCTACCCAGCGGGAAACATAGTCAACAACCACCAAGATATATTCATTTGAAAATGATGATGGGAAAGGTCCCATAAAGTCAATGCCCCAACAATAAAAAATTTCTATTTCTATAATATTTTGTAAAGGCATTTCACTTTGTTTCCCAAGTCCCCCGTGCCTTTGGTATGCATCACACATTTGGACATACAATTGGGCATCTTTATAAATAGTTGGCCAAAAGAATCTAGATTGGAGTACTTTTGCTGTGGTTCTATTCCTATTGTAATGTCCCCCATAAGCTGAATTATGGCAATGCCATAATATTTTTTTGGCCTCATTTTCATCAACACATCGACGGATAATGTTATCGGTTCCTTCTTTAAACAAATAAGGTTCATCCTAGACATATTGATTCACTTTTTTGAGAAAAAATTTCTTGTGCTGATAATTTAAATGTTCAGGGAATATACATGAGGCTTTATAATTTGCTATATCAACAAACCATGGTCTCGTTTGAAGTTGAATTAGCTTTTCATCAGGGAATGTTTCAGCTATTTCTTGCTCTTTTATCGCGACTTCTGTATTGACCAATCTTGGCAGATGATCCGCCACCTAGTTTTCCTTACCACTTTTGTCGCGGATTTCTAGATCAAATTCCTGCAAAAGTAACACTCATCTAATTAATCGTGGCTTGGAATCGGGTTTCTTTAGAAGGTATTTGATTTCAGCATGATCAGTATAAACAATTGTTTTTTCTCCAATCAAATAACTTCTAAATTTTTCCAATGCAAACACTATCGCTAGTAGTTCTTTTTCATTTGTAGCGTAATTAATTTGAGTTTCATTTAGAACTTTGCTAGTATAGTGTATTGCATGAAATACCCGTTCTCTTCTTTGTCCTAGAACTGCACCAACTGCATAATCGCTTGCATCACACATTAGTTTAAATGGCGATTTCCAGTTAGGTGCAGTAACGACAAGAGCGGTTATCAGGCACGATTTTAACTGTTTAAATGCTTCTAAACAGGAATTATCAAAGTTAAATGCAGAATCTTTTAAGAGCAAGTTGCATAGAGGCTTAGCTATTTTGGAGAAGTCCGTGATAAATCTACGATAGAAGCCAGCGTGACCGAGGAAGCTTCTCATTCCTTTAACATTTGTTGGCGGAGGTAGCTTCTCGATCACTTCTATTTTAGCTTTATCAACTTCTAATCATTTAGCTGATATTTTATGCCCCAATACAACTCATTCAGTAACCATGAAATGGTATTTCTCCCAATTAAGAACCCAATTAGTCTTTTCACATCTTGCCAAAACTGTCTCCAAATTTGCTAAGCAATTTTCGAACGAGTCTCCAAATACTGAAAAATTGAATACCGAAAAATTGTCCATGAAGACCTCGATGCATTTCTCCACTAAATCAATGAAGATAGCCAACATGCATCTTTGAAAATTTGCAGGAGCATTACATAATCCAAATGGCATTTATCTGTATGCATAAACTCCGAATGGACATGTAAATGCTGTATTTTCTTGGTCTAATGGATCTACAGCAATTTGGTTGTATCCGGAATACCCATCTAGGAAACAGTACAAGGCTTTTCCAGCTAATCTCTCCAACATTTGATCCATGAAAGGTAGAGGAAAGTGGTCTTTTCTTGTGGTGATATTGAGTTTGCGGTAATCAATGCAGACTCTCCAACCAGTAACAGCTCTGGTTGGAATTAGTTCATTGTTTTCATTTCGGATCAGCATCATCCCTCCTTTTTTCGGCACCACTTGGACTGGACTTACCCATTTGCTATCTGAAATTGGATAGATCATGTCAGCCTCTAAAATTTTTACAATCTCTTTCCTCACTACTTCCTTCATTGTTGGATTAAGTCTTCTTTGTGGCTGAGCACATGGTTTGTAATCATCTTCCATCATGATTTTATGCATCCAATATGATGAACTGATGCCTTTGAGATCTTTTAAGGCCCATCCCAGTGCTGCTTGATGCTTTTTCAAGACTTGTATAAGTTTTTCCTCTTCTAATTTGGACAGCTCACTATTGATTATAACTGGATTGTTGGTGTCCCCATTTAAAAAGACATATTTTAAATGGGGTGGCAATTCTTTCAGTTCCAGATCAGATTCTTTTTCGGCTGGTCCACTTGGATTTTGGTGGAGGAATAATTCATCATAAAAATGTCTGATGATTTCTTCTTCCACTCTTTTTTCTTCCATCTCCGAAGAATTATCAGGTTGGGGTTGCTCTGCACAGATTTCTTCAATGACATCTAGTTGCAGACATTGCCCTTTATCCTTCGGATGATGCATGGCATGGAAAATGTCAAATTCAATTCCGCCGTCTCCAACTCGGACTAGTAGTTTGCAATTTTCCATGTCGATCCCCATTTTTGCTGTCCTCATAAAGGGCCTCCCTAAAATGAGCGGGATTTCTGTGTCTTCAATTATATCAATGACAGCAAAATCAACAGGGATTAAGAATTTGTCCACTTTGACCAGGACATCCTCTGCAACTCCTTCAGGGATTTTATGGATCTATCTGCTAGTTGCAGGGACATCCTTGTAGGCTTAAGTTGAATTCCTCCAATTCTCTTCATCATGGACAGTGACATCAAACTTATACTTGCGCCGAGATCGACCAGAGCTTTGCCTACAGACACATTTCCAATAGTAGCTGGAATGGTCACGCTGCCTGGATCTTTAGATTTGTGAAGAATGTTTGTTTGAAGAATTGCACTACAAGTGGCATTAAGTGAAACAATGTCTTTTTCTTGATAGCTCCGCTTTTTGGTTAGCAGTTCCTTCATGAATTTGGAGTAAATAGGCATATGCTCCAAGGCCTCAGCAAAAGAAATGTTGATTTGCAGAGTCTTAAATATTTCCATGAATCTTGCGAACTGCTCATCTTTTTTGGCTTTTGACGGAGCTATTGGGTATGGTATTTTTTTATGTACTAGTGGGTTTGGCTTTTTTTATGTAAGTAGGAGTTGATTGGAAAGTATAGACATTTTGATTGTTTGTACAATTATTACACCATGAACTTGCTATATTGGTTTGCCTTATTTGTTCAGGAAGATCTTGAATTTTTTTCTGGACCATATTGAGCTTGGATTGAAATTATCTAAGGAATTGCTCAACTTCTTTTTGTACATCAACATGTTGGTCCATATCTAAAATTTTGAGATCAAAACGAATCGTTTTGTCTCTTTTCCAAAAAGAAAGGAGATTAGTATGTAAAGAATTCATAATGTATTTTTTTGCAGCAATTATACATATTTACTAATCCTTACTTTTGTACAAAGTACAAAGGAAATAATTTGTACAAAAGAAAAATAAGTTTATGCACAATTATTTGATTAGTGACACATAAATATGAAATGTTTCACTATTAAAGAAATTCCCCAGCAGTTGCGCCAATTTGTTGAAAGCGTTGTTCGGTGTTTATTTTATTTTAGTTGTGAGTTTTCTTCTCTCAACAAATCGTCCTGATAGCAGTGTCAATTTGTTGAAAGATTAATACTCTCATTTTCGTTATGTCCTTTTTGTAAGTAAGAGAACTCAGTTTTATTCTATGTTCACCATCTCGGCTTTGTTGAAATAAATTCCAACGCCGGTATAATGGTTTCAAGAATATTCCAGTTACAACTTACTTTCTTAGTAATTATGTGAATAACTCATTCCTTCTTTTCCCCATCTCGTCTTTGTTAGAATAAATTCTACCGCCGGTATAATGGTGTCGAAGCAATTACCTATTACATAATTATTAAGTACCTTTGAATAAATTCCAACACCGGTTTAATGGTATTCTAATATATAAAAGTGATGAATAGTTAGTTTTTAGATACAAATAAATAAATAAGAACAAAAGAATAATAAATTTAGTGACCTTTTATTTATTTACAACCTTTCGGGTTCATTTTATTAACAAACCAAACTTCTTCCTTAAGGAAGGTTGGTATTAAAGAATAAATAAATGGTGGAATGTAAATAACAATAAACAAAAGGTGTTTGTATATTAAAAGGTGTTTTCAACAAATAAATTTATTGATAACACTTTACTATTTTACAATTTACACCTCTTTCAAGATTCAATTGTAGTATAGTATAGGGTTATGTCGAACCACAAGGAGTTGCCTAATAAAATAAATCATATAAACATGTCAAAGCACAAATAATGGTTTAAACATATTTTGATGGTTTTTTGGTTTGATTTGCACATAAATAAATCAACAAGAAAAATAAACTAAGTATTCACAAATTCTTGATTTGCACATAATGAAGCTTCACATGAAAAGAAGAACAGATGTGTGAGTCGAGGGAAGAAGCATGGTGGAGTGTTAGAGAAGCATATCCCTCATATCACTGAATCATTCCCTAGGCCTGATGGAGTGATCTTGCCATATGACCTTATTACCTTATTAAGCCATAAGTCCGTCTTTCCATCAACTCTCTATAAGAAGATAGTGCACCCGAGGCCAACAATATTTTCATTGATGAGGACGACACACCTTTGCAGAATAAGCATTCTGAACCATTACATGAGATAGTGTCATTAAAGTAAAATTTTTATTGTTTTGTAATTTTAATTTTCAGATTTGTTTGAAATTATGTATATGTGACTTGAAACAATATCTTTGTTGATTTATATGGTTATTCAGTGTTTCGCATCATTAACATATCTCTCACCATTACCATACTCAAATTCTTACTTTCTTCTATATGAATTTGCATGTTTTGTCCTCCTTTCCATCTCCCAACGCTTCATGAATGAATACATGTACCTAAATGTTATAGAAAATTTACCCAATAATACTGTAATTGAAACTCTATCAATTAATTTTCCTGCAACGCTGGATGATGATCCCATTGAGTTAGATGAAGAATAAGAGGATGTGGAGAAATTTTCAAAGATGTTGGAGCATGTCAAAGGAGAATATGTTGTGAATGATAAATATGTTGTGAAAAGAAGCTCAAAATGGTAGACAAGGTGGAATGATTTGAAATGATAAATATATTCCCAGAGAATATGGATGTGTTTGCTTGGTCTTATAAGGATATGCCAGGGTTGGATCATAACATAGCATCGCATAAGATTCCCCTACATCCGAGTCGAGCCTAAGAATAAAAAGTTGAGAAGGATGCATCTAGACATGTCATTGAAGGTAAAAGAAGAGGTGACGAAGCAGTTGGACTCTGGTTTCATAGAAGTCTCTAGACATATAGAATGGTTGGCTAATATGGTAATAGTACCCAAGAAAGGAGGGAAGCTAAGAATGTGTGTAGACTACATAAATCTTAACAAGGCAAGCCTGAAAGATGATTTTCCCATCTCTTTCATTGATGTTCTAGTCGACAATGCAGTCTAGAGTCATCGGTTCTCTTTCATGGACGGATATGCGGGGTACTATCAAATTCTGATGGGCGCTGATGATAAGGTCAAAACCACTTTTATGACTCCTTGGGGGACCTATTCTACAAGGTCATGTCATTTGGACTAAAGAATGCAGGGGCAACATATCAACATGTTATAGTGGAGGTTTATGTTGATAATATAATTGTCAAGTCTAAAGAGAGTGACAATCATATTGCAATCTTAAAAAAGTAGTTTGAAAGACTGAGAAAATATCAAATGAAGTTAAATCCTAATACGTGCACGTTTGGAGCATCTTTGGGGAACACGTTCGGTTTTTATCGTCGACAGGGAAGGCATAAGGGTGGACGCCAAGAAAGTGGAAGAAATACAAGAAATGCCAGCTCCAAAGACTAAGAAATAGGTGAGGAGTTTTCTAGGCAAGCTGAATTACATTGCAAGATTTATTGCCATCATAACTAGCACATGTGAGCCCATGTTTAAGAAGAATCAACCAAGCAAGTGGGACGTGGATTTCCAGGAGGCTTTCGATAAAATAAATGCTTATTTGGTAAATCTTCTTGTCTTGGCACCACCGTTGCCAGGGTGGCCACTGATTTCTTGCGCTTTAGTATGTGCATCTAAAAGGCTCCGACAATATATGTTGCACTAAATTACTTGTATCATCTCCCAGATGGATCCCTTGTGGTATATCTTTGAAAGTCCTCATATTTCTCTAAGAATGGCGAAATGACAGATGATGTTGTCCATGTTCGACATTAAGTATGTTACCTAGAAGTCTGTCTGTGGTGGAGCAATCACAGATCAATTGGCAAAAATCCCTATAGAGGGAGAATATGAGACACTAATTGAGTTCCCTGACAGTGGAATATATGGGATAGATGAACAAGAGGAATAATTTTGGGGGATTTACTTTGATGGAGCAATTAATATGCACGGGAGCAGTGTTAGGGCAATAATCATCTCGATGGTCGGTAAGCAGTACCTGGTGACAGTCAAGCTAGACTTCGAATGCACTAATAATATCATCGAATATGAAGTGTGTATTAATGGACTCATATTTGCATATGAGTTGAATGTCAAGAAGTTGAGGGTGTTTGGGGATTCAACGCTTATCCTTTACCAAGTGAATGGTGAATGGAAAACTAAGGACACAAAGCTTATTCCATATCACAAGTACTTGTCTTCTTGAGCTAAGAAATTTGAAGAGATTTTTTTTTCCCATGTGACTCGAGATAAGAACCATTTTGTGGATGCTCTAACAACTTTGGTTATGATGATTAGACTACAAATACACGCTAGTGTGTGACCAATTCAAGTAATTGCTCAAGATGAACCTTCTTATTGTTGTTCTAACTTAGAGGTTGATGGTGAACCTTGATATCACGATATAAAGAGGTATATCGAACACAAAGAGTACCCAGCGGGGGCAAGTGATGTGAATAAAAAGTCGATTCGTCGCTTGGCGATGAACTTCTTCATGAACAATGAACTATTATACAGAAGGAGTCATGATAGTATGCTCCTCAGATGCATTGATACTAGGGAAATCCAAGTAATCATGATTGAAGTACACGAGAGGATCTGCGGAACTCATGTCAATGGTCACATGATGGCAAGAAAAATTCTAAGAAATGGCTACTTTTATTTATTTATTTGTATCTAACAACTAACTATTCATCACTTTTATTTATTTATTTGTATCTAACAACTAACTATTCATCACTTTTATTTATTTATTTGTATCTAACAACTAACTATTCATCACTTTTATTTATTTATTTGTATCTAACAACTAACTATTCATCACTTTTATTTATTTATTTGTATCTAACAACTAACTATTCATCACTTTTATATATTAGAATACCATTAAACCGATGTTGGAATTTATTACACAAAAATCGAGATGGTATTCAAATGTACTTAATAATTATGTAATAGGTAAATGCTTCAATACCATTATACCGGCGTTAGAATTTATTCTAACAAAGCCGAGATGGGGCAAAGAATGAATGACTTATTCACATGATTATTAAGAAAGTAAGTTGTAACTGGAATATTCTTGATACCATTATACCAGCGTTGGAATTTATTTCAACAAAGCCGAGATGGCGAACAAAGAATAAAACCGAGTTCTCTTACTTACAAAAGGAACATAACGAATATTAGAGTATTAATCTTTCAACATATTGAAACTGCTGTCAGGACGATTTGTTGAGAGGAGAAAACTCTCAACTAAAATAAATACTGAATAACACTTTCAACAAATTGGCGCCGCTGCTGGGGAATTGCTTTAATAATAGAACATTTCATATTTATATATCATTTATCAAATAATTGTGCATAACATTTTCTTTCTCTTTTGTATAAATTTATTTTTCCTTTTGTACATCTTTATTTTTATGTTTTGTACATGTGAAAAAATTAAAAACTCAAAAAATAAAAAAGTGAATTAGTGGAGTGAAAACCCACTAGTTAAGAAACATTTTATTGTTGTTATAAAATGTTTAGGAGATGTGGAGGTACCCCTCATCAACTTTTTCAAAAGAACAACATAAAATGGATTGAAATAAACTTAGATTAGTGGCTGCACTTTTTTTTTCTAGAAGGGAAGCCACTTGAATCCTTAAAGGTTAAGTATTCACCATGTACTCTTTGATGATGATACTTTATCTTGTGATACTTTAACCAAACATCTCCACCAACATGCCTTAGTAAATGATTTTGAAATTGTCAAATTAATTTTTAAACTAAGAGCATGCTTGCTACATTTGTGACAAAAATGAATTTTCCAAATTTGAGAACTCCTAAAAAGTGTTATTTGGTTCACCACTTAACAAAATAAATTCATGAAATTTTGAATGGATTTATTTATGGATGTTTGGTGTGATAAAATGTGTTCTGAAGTTCCATAAATTCTGCTTGGACTTCCATTTTATCACTTGGATTTGAAATATGATTGAAAATATTTTCTAAACATCAATTTTCATGAAAAAGCATTATGTTTGGTTGGAATTCTCCCAATCAAATTTAATTCATGAACTTAGTGTGTTAGAAAATTATAAATTCA
>NC_032013.1:13470126-13472430 GCF_001865875.1 Lupinus angustifolius | reverse complement strand
TGGCACCACTATCTAGGAGAGGAGAATGAAATTCTGTGTTCTCCTAAAAATGGTGGTTAGTTTTAATTTTCTTTTTCATTCTTGCAAAATATTATACAAACTTCCTAAAATTTGTTTTTTTACTTGAGGACAAGTCAAGTACTTAAGTTGGGGGGAGTGTGTATAACATTTTGACATAATGAAATTTTGTTGTATTTTAAAACTTTCTCCAGTATTTTAATTCCTTAATGTGTTTATTTTTTATTTTTTAGTGTGTTTACTTGTTAAATTATTTTTTTAGTATGTTTATATTTTCTTTTTGAAGATTTATTTAAAAAGTGAATTTGCTGAAACTAAACAAAGTAAATAAACACACACTTGTCTTAAACATTTTTCAAGATCAATGACTTTTTAAATTACAAGCTTTGATGAGCAACATGAGACTTTGTAAATTATAACTTGGATAAAATTCAAACTTTTTGAAAAATCATTTATCATGACCTTGTGAATTTTTAAAAAATCAAAGAGTTGTACATAAACCAACCTTGTGAGGGAGTGTAAGCCAAACAAAATAATTATGTGATCTTAGTGAGAAACTTTTTGGTTTAGCACAATTGATTTTGTTTGAATCTTTCTTTACCTGGTTGCACATGATTTGATAGAATATGATCAAGGCAAGTTCTTTCAATTAGAATGAGCCACTTGACCAAAAATGACCAACCAAAAATAGGAATATCCTTTGTTAACTCCTTTGAGCCTTAAAATAAAATTTTATTTTCAAAATCAACCATTGAGCCTAATATGGAAAAACAAAAAATAATCTTCTATACTTTACTAAGTAAAAAGAGAGCAGTTTTCAAAAGGAAGGTTTATGGAAAAATTAAGTTGGGTGGTTGGCCATGTAACAAAGTGTTCAAGGAAAAATTCTTAATCTCTTTACAAATCAAAAAGTAAAGAAAAAGATCTAAAATAAAAAAGGAGTGAAAAGATGGAGAAAATTAAAGAGAAGTTATACAAAAAGGTCAAGAAAAAGAATGAGGGAAGGAAAAATGGAAAAAAGTTGAAAGGAGTATATGTTTTTAATGAAAAAATAATTTTTGCTCTCTTTTAACTTTGAAAGTATCTTTGAATATCTTGAAAAACCAATTTCCTTTGATAGCCAAGCCTTATTACAACCTAAATAAGACCTTAGTGATTGTTGAAAATTTTGTGCAATCAAAGTAAATGTTCAGATGAAAAACAAAATTAAATTCTTGCAAATCAAACAAGTTGAGTTTTGAGTGAAACACTTACCCCATTTGGTTCCATTCTTGAACCGTGTGTGAAATGCATCTCTTTGATTGATAACATTTTTATTAAGTGATTTGCTAAATGAGTTTTTGAAAAGATGTGTTCAATTCTTAGTTTGAAGCATTATGAGTCAAAGTCACATAATCATAAACACATCTCATGGAACTTAAAAGGAATCATGCATAAGTTTTGATCTTGTACAAAACTAATTTTTCCAAAGCCAAGTGGTTGTTATTTTACCTTTTGTTTGGGGACAAACAAAGTTTTAAGTTGGGGGGAGTTTGATAAGTGCCAAAAGTATACACTTTTCACCATCATTCTATGGCACTTATCCTATGCAAATTGTAGAAAACCAACATAAATTAAAACTTTTTAGGTGAAATTTTGCATGATTGAATAAATCAGTTCTTTATTAATTCTTGTTTAAATTTTCTTTGAGTTTTATAGGAAATTGAATATTAAAGAATAAATTCAAAGATGGATAAGAATTCAAGCCAAAATTCAAGACAAAAGCTCAAAATGAATTGCTAAAAGTAATCAAGTTAAACCATGGCATGCTATGTGCTTAATTTGTTACTTAGCCTTGAAGAAAGGTAGCTTACTTCGTCTTGAAGAAACCTAAGTTAAGGTAAGGCCAAGCAACTTGCAAAAATCAAATGCTTACCTTAACTTAAAGAAAAACAGCCCAAAAGTGCCAAGCACCCAACAAAAATCAAGTAACAAACCAAAGGAAAAAAGGTTGCTTCACCATGAAGACATCAAGCACAAAGTTGTCCAGTCAAGCCAAGCACCAAGCACTAGGCCAGGTCAGCCAGACACCAAGCACCAGGCCAGGTCAGCCAGGAACCAAGCACTAGGCCAGGTCAGGCAGGCACCAAGCACCAGGCCAGGTCAGGCAACACCAAGCACCAGGTCATGTCAGCTAAGCTGTTGAAACAGCCAGCTGAACGTGGAACTAGTTAGCTGAGCGGCTGAAACATGCAGCTAGGCGGGGAACAATGTCAGCCAAGCTGCTGAAACAGGCAGCTTAGCGGG
>NC_032013.1:13469805-13470026 GCF_001865875.1 Lupinus angustifolius | reverse complement strand
GCTCTTCATAGGGGCCAAAGGTGAGCAACTTAGCTGCCAAACAAGGCAGCTGAGCATCCAGCACTTTGGCCTATAAAAAGGCACAAAATTCTCACTTGTAAAACTCATTCTAAATTCTTCCTAGTTGATTCCTCTTCTTTTCCTTTCATTTTAGGTAGTTTTAAGGCTAGTTTTAGAGTAGTTTTTCATGTAATTCAAGAGGAGAAAAGGAGAAGGAAAAT
>NC_032013.1:13454579-13469705 GCF_001865875.1 Lupinus angustifolius | reverse complement strand
TTTTATGTTTATTGTTACTTGTTTATATTCACTTCAATTCAAAACCATCAAAATATGTTCAACTCCATTATTTGTGCATTGACATATTTATATGATTCATTTTATTAGACAATTCCTTGTGGTTCGACATAACCCTATACTATACTACAATTGAATCTTGAAAGAGGTGTAAATTGTAAAATAGTAAAGTGTTATCAATAAATTTATTTGTTAAAAATACCTTTTAATATACAAAAGTGGTGAAACTAACTTACTAACATTTATTTATTGTTATTTACTTTTCGCATTTTATTTATTCTTTAATACCAACCTTCCTTAAGGAAGAAGTTTGGTTTGTTAATAAAATGAACCCGAAAGAGACTAAATAAATAAATGTCACTAAATTTATTATTCCACAAAAATCGAGATGGTATTCAAAGGTACTTAATAATTATTTAATAGGTAATTGCTTCGACACCATTATACCGGCGTTAGAATTTATTCTAACAAAGTCGAGATGGGCAAAGAAGTAAGGACTTATTCACATGATTATTAAGAAAGTAAGTTGTAACTGGAATATTCTTGAAACCATTATATCGGCGTTGGAATTTATTTCGACAAAGCTGAGATGGCGAACAAAGAATAAAAATGAGTTCTCTTACTTACAAAAAGAACATAACGAAAATTAGAGTATTAATCTTTCAACAAATTGACACTGCTGTCAGGACGATTTGTTGAGAGGAGAAAACTCTCAACTAAAATAAACACCGAATAACGCTTTCAACAAATCCCAGAAAGGATAATTACAGACAATGGCACTAATTTCAATAATGGTGATGTAAAGAAGTTGTGGGACACGTTCAAGATCAAACATCACAATCCTACCATGTAGAGGCCTAAGATGAACGAGGCAGTTGAAGCGGCGAATAAAAATGTCAAAACGATAGTTGCCAAGATGGTGAAGAACTAAAATGATTGGAAGGAAAATTTACCATACACTTTACATGTTTATCGCACCAACATTCAGTCAAGTACTAGGGAAACCCCGTTCTCACTAGTGTATGGGATGGAAGTTGTTTCACCTATCGAAGTAGAAATCCCTTTGCTAAGAGTCTTGATGGAATCAAAGTTAGAAGAGTCAAAATAGGTCAGAGCCATGTATGAGCAGTTGAATATGAAGGTTCGTCCCAAACAAATTGAGGTAGAGGACTTAGTGATTAAAAAGATCTTCCCAAATCAGGAACACGCTCGTGGAAAGTGGGCCCCGAACTATGAAGGTCCCTATATTGTCAAGAATGAATTCTCAGGAGGAGCTCTAGTTCTGAAAGACAAGGACGGAAACGTTCTACCCAGACCTGTGAACACGGATGCAGTCAAGAGATTCTACGATTAAATATGTATAATAATAAAAATAAGCAAGGTGGACCCGTTAGGTTGAAAACCAGAAAGGGCAACCTAAGCAAAAATTAGGTATGACAAAAGCTTTCTAGGTTGAAAACCCGAAAGGGCGACCTAAGCAAAAGTTAAGGCAAATTAAAAAGACGTTTCTCTTGCAAGTCTATCACACATGTGGCAAACAATATCAAAAGGAATGGGAGTTTTTAGAGGAATCAAACAATCATGGAACGATGGTCCATGTATTCGACTTTCGTGGGAGATTGATTGATGGATAAGCAATTACCTTATGCAGGGGCAAAACTTTTGTAACTTGTATTATCATGTATATCACATATACTCTCAAATCATCCCGTGTATAAATCTTTGAATATCAATAGAAGAAAGTTTATCCATTTCCCTACTATACCTATGTGCATGCATGTTTACTTATATAAATCTCAAGTTATATAAATATGATATTCGAACTTCATGATAAAATAACTTTTATGATAATATATTTCACTAGTCATTCAAGATAATTGAACTCATCGAAACTTAAACCCGGGGCATATGTCAATGGAGAAAAGAATGTTATGTCTTCCAATGACGTTAGGAGGAAATACCCTGAATAGATCATGTGGTTCTAGGCAGTGGAAGAATGAAACTGTGATTGGTTTTGGTCAGATTAGTTTTTGTCTACCGACAAAGTGTCATGGATTCATATTTATCAAACTTCATAATGATAATTAAGTTATTCACATATGCGTAACCCATCAAACATGAATCATCACAAACAACTTCACATTACTCATGCATCATTTGCAATCACACCATCATGTACACGCATGGCCGAAAGTCTTAACATCGGGTGTTAATTTATTTTCGAACCAGAGCTCCTCGATATATGTGTATTCATATGGTCTTTCTTGCACCAAGACCACTACTGGTCTCGTGTTGTACCTTTGCCCTTCCATGGTCCCTTTTAGTTTTGCCCTAGAGTTCCATGCTATTTGTGCATTCGTGTGGTCCTCCTCGCACCCGGACCCCCTAGTGGTCTCATGTTCTGCCTTTGACCGTCCTGTGGTCTCATCATTGCACCTGACCCCGAGTGGTCTCGTTTTGTGCCTTTGACCCCCTCGTGGTCTCATGTTAGCACCTGGCCCCCAGTGGGCTCGTGTTGTGCCTTCGACCCCTAGTGGTCTCATCTTTATACCCGACCCCCTAGTGGTCTCGTGTTGTGCTTTCGACCTCCTAGTGGTCTCAACTTTGCACCTGGCCCCCTAGTGGACTTGTGTTTTGCCTTCCACCCCCTTGTGGGGTCATATTGGCACCCGACCCCTAATGGTATAGTGTTGTGCCTTCAACCTCCCAATGGTCTCATCTTTGCACCCGGATGCCTAGTAGTCTCGTGTTGTACCTTCGACCCCTAGTGGTCACATATTTACACTCGGCCCCCCATGGTCTCGTGTTGTGCCTTCGACCCTTTAGTGGTCTCACCTTTGCACCCAGCCCCCTACTGGTCTCATGTTGTGACTTCAAGATCCTAGTGGTCTCATCGTTGCACCCTGCCCCAATGTGGTCTCGGGTTGTGCCTTCGACCTCTTATGGTCTCATCTTTGCTCCTGGCCCCCTAGTGGTCTCATGTCGTGCCTTCGACCCTTAGTGGTCTCATCTTTGCTCTTGGACCCCTAGTGGTCTCGTATTGTGCCTTCAACCCATAATGGTCTTATCTTTGCACCCGACCCCCTAGTGGTCTTATGAAATGCCTTTGACCCCCGAATGGTCTCATCTTTGCACTCGGTCTCCCAATGGTCTCGTGTTGTGCCTTCCTCCCCTAGTGGTCTCATCTTTGCACCTGGTCCCCTAACGGTCTCGTGTTGTGCCTTCGACCCCCTAGTGGTCTCATCTTTGAGTCTAGCCCCTTAGTGGTCGCGTTTTGTGCCATCGAATCTTATTGGTCTCATCTTCACACTCGGTCCCCCAATGGTCTTGTGTTGTGTCTTCGACCCCTAATGGTTTCATCTTTGCACATGGTCCCCTAGTGGTCTCGTGTTGTGCCTTTGACCTTCAAGTGGTCTCATTTATCATGGTATGAAACATCATCTTTTAAGCTTTTCCCACTTTGTGTTATTTCCCTGTCAAAATTTGGTCTTTTTATCTTTACTTCATTTTCATCATGATAACTTTAGTAACTTTCATCACTCTTATAATATTGTAAGAAGCAAGTAAAAAGGGGTAACTGTAACACCCAATTTTGACCGACGGGGGAGGAATAATTTAATTTTCAAAAGAAGTAAGTTGATGAGTAAGTAAATAATAAAAATAAAATAAAAGGTGTGATTAGGAATTGGGCTCCTAATCCCCTTTATACTCTCGGTTTTAGAAACAAAGGGGGAACTCAGAATTTCAAAAAAAAAACTAATATACAAGGAGGCAACTCTAATCCTAGAATAGGAGACCAACACTAACATGCATTCGAATTTTTTGGAGAGGCAAAGCTAAGACTACAGATAGTAACAAAAAAGGATGAGGCTATTCTTTTTTTCTCCCTCTCTTTTTCAATCACTATCTGGTTCATTTCTTTTTCATTGCATTAGTTTTCATTCCTGGGTGATTTATACACAATGTTTACTACATAAGTTTATCTCTGACAGAAAGGTTTGTGACCTGAGTTTTGGTGAAGAACCGCCCCAACTCGCCCAAAAGTTGTCATAGCGACTTGCAGCCCGTAACCGGTCAACGCGTCATACCTGGACCGACACATTTGGTCATGGTACAAGTGCACCCCACAGGAGCAGCATCCATATTGGACCCTCTAGGTGCGGTTATGGCTCATTACCATGCAATCCACACGATACCATAATGTATGGTGGTTAAACCAGCACTCTCGGCTGTAACCACTATTGTTGCCTGCCCTGTCACAGGCGTCGTTGCTGCTGGTAGTAGCCTGCCCAACAGAGTGGGGTAGGGGGTAGCTTTCCTGGGTAGCCCCATCAAACCCTAAATCCAATCAAACCCTAAATCACCAAATTAATTTTAACCTAAATGCCAAATTCATTTTAACCAAAACCATCAAATTAATTTTACCCTAAATCCCTAAATCCCCAAATCATTTTCAAACCTTAATCCTAAATCTTCAATTTAATTGCCTTTTATTATAATTATTGTACTTTCTGTTTCTTTTTTAGGTTCTGTTCTTTTTTATTTCTTCATTTTTATTTATAATTTTCATTATTCTATTTTTATATTTTATTTGATTTTTTTAATATTATTTTTTATTTAATAATAATGATATATATATATACGCAATAAAAACTAATTTAATTAAATCAATGAAAGGTAATACAATATGAGACTCGTGTCCTGTCGTATTATCTCAACTTGATATTTTCAAAAGTAATTTAATTAAATAAATGAGAGGTAGCACACTATGGGACATGTGCCCTATCGCATAATCTCAACTTGACAATTTGAAAAAAAAATTAAATGAAATCAAGCAGAGATAGTGCACCAAGGGACTCGTGTTGTGTCGCGTTATCTCAACTTTACATTTTCAAAAATAATTTAATTAAATTAAGAAGAGGTAGTGCACTATGGGACTCATGTTGTGTCACGTTATCTCAACTTGACATTTCCAAAAATGATTTAATTAAGTCAATGAGAGATAGTACACTATGGGACTTGTGTCGTGTCACGTTATCTCAATTTGACATTTACAAAAATAATTTAATTAAAATCAAAGAGAGGTAGTGCACTATGAGACTCGTGACCTGTCGCGTCATCTAAACTTGACATTTTCAAATATAATTTAATGAAACAAATGAGAGATAATGCACTTTGGGACTCGTGCTCGGTCACATTATATCAATTTGACATTTTGATAAATAATTTAATTATATGTAAGAGAGATAGTGCAATATGGGACTCGTGTCATGTCATGTTATCTCAATTTGACAATTTTAGAAATAATTTAATTAAATCAAGGAGAGATAGTGCACTATGGGACTCATATCTTGTAACATTATCTCAATTTGATATTTAAAAAAAAAAAATTTAGTATAATGAATGAGAGATAATTCTTTATGGGACTCGTGTCTTGTCGCGTTATCTCAACTTAATATTTTTAAAATAATAATAATTTAATCAAATCAAAGAGAAATAGTGTACTATGGGACTTGTGTCTTATCGCGTTATCTCAACTTGATATTTCCATAATAATTTAATAAAATCGAGGAGTGATAATGCACTATGGAACTCATGTCATTCACATTATCTCGATTTGATATTTTCAATATAATTTAGTAAAGAAGTGGAGGGGTTGTGCACTATGGGACTTGTGTCATGTCCTGCTATCTTATCGTGATATTTAAAAAAACAAATATCAACCAATCAACCTTTTTTCTGAATGAATTACGTAGTCTTGATTTCTCAATTGCAGCCAGAGATATATTGGAGCATGTATTTTCCTGTCAAGCACTAGAAAATTAAAAAAAATGTTTTTTGGTCTTTTTATATTTTATTTAATAATGTGAGGGTAAAAGTAATATTTTGAGCGAATATTCACATAATTGATCTAGGTACCATTCTTTATAATGAGCGGTATTGAAGATGCAAGCATGCATCACATATGTTTTGATGAAGGCAAAGGACATATATACTTTGATGAAGACAAAAGGTTGATAAAGACAAAGGATCGGCAACATGATTAAATGTTCAAGGACAAGCTTGAGAGGATGAGCATCAAAGGCATGCACATGCACATACAAACGTACATGATTTACATACACATACATACATACATGATTTACATGCACATACATACATACATAAATACATACATGATCATATATTTTGAATACATTTAAAAAGTGTTTTTAAATCATACATCATTCAAAGGCATGCATCATTTGTTTATAAATCATGTAGGAGGTTCATTCATAATTGAAATATATTTTTAGAAAACCATTAATCAATTAACAGATATATTATTCGATAAATATTTATTTATTGGGAACCCGTTAATCGATTAAATGAGGGGTTAACCGATTAAGGGTTGTTACTATGTCCGTTTTCTGTTATTTTCAAGAACTCGTTAATCGATTAAGTTTAATGTAATCGATTAAGTACAATTTAAAACAGAATAATATTTTAACCCAAGTTTTTCATATTGCTTCATAATGGAGAAAAACTTTTCATACAGTCAGAACACGTTTACGAAAAAAAGCGTTTACACATATTGTCCAAGAAATCTAAAGCTCTAACTTCCATATCTTTAGAGAGATTTCAAATTGTTCTTTTGAGAAAAGAAAAGGGTGAATCTTTACAAGATACACGGTGAGCTTTATTGTCAAATCTTTTGTTGAAAAAGAAACCTTGCATCTCACGCATTATATTTTGTAATTGTGAGATATTTTAAGGGTTCTTAGATTGTGAGAAGAGTGTAAAAATCTGCACATATTAGGTGCATATATAACTTGAAGAAAATTGTTAGACTAAGGCATTAACACATTCTCTTGGTGTGTTGTATCACCATAGAAGGAGAATAGGTTCGGGAAAAATCCTAGCTGTTGTTAGGTGTGTCTTCATGAGAAGCAAGAGGTCTTGGTATTGAGTGATACCTGATTGGGGCCTCATCATGAAAGGATAGAAGATCTTAGTAGGCGATAGTTAGAGGTCAAACCAAGGCTGTCAAGTTCATAGAGATCAAGAAAGTAGCTTCTTGTGTCTTGTATTTGAAGTGTGTTTGTAACGATCATCGCTTTTCCATAGTGAAGAAAAATCTCCCAAGATCAGAAGGGGAGGCCTGCATGTAGTTTGTATGTGGACCCGCAAACGAACCAGGATAAAATCTATGTCTCATTCTTCTTTTCTCTTATCTTTTATATTTTCGCATTACTCATTTTACTTAACTTGACATGCATATAATTATGTGTTAATTGCATATTCTGTATTGTGCATTTACTATTCTTAACCGTTTGTAATAAGTACATATAAGTTTAGTAGAATCTGGGTAATCTTGGAGATCGAAAGCAAACTGTTTTCACTGAAATTGAACTAAATAATCGATTAAGTTGTTTAGTTAATCGATTAATAACAGATCGAGTTAATCAATTAAATCTGTGTATAATCGATTAAATAGTGTATAATTTTGTATTTTCTCTTTGTTTATCGAGCGACAGTAATCGTCTATCATATCACCTATTCACCCCCTCTAGGTGAGTGATAGAGACTTGTGGGACCCACCAGGTATGAGGTGCCTAATGCCTTTCTCATCCATAACTGACTCCCGAACTTAATTTCTCTCTATGTGCAAACCACTTTTTTTTTTAAATTATTTTTTCATGATTTCCCTCTAAAAAACATTGATGGCGACTCCATTGTATTTATTTGCATGTTTCTAATCGCTCTTACGAAAGTGGGGTCGCGATAACTTGTTCAACATTTGTTGTATTTCAAGCAATCTTATAACTTTAAATGTCTATTTTTAATATAGATATAAATTAATTCTTAACTTATCGATATGAGGATTCTGAGAATTTCATCAACGTGTTTGAGCATTATTCCTCTTAATGATGACCATTTTACATTGTTTTCCTTTTAATGTCATGTTTGAGCATCCATTATTGATATTTGAAACTGGTGTGCTTTCCATATGGAACCTCACTTAAATAAAAATGGATAAATTTAATCATTTTATGTAGTTTCTTGATTGAGGTGTCATTGGTCTTCAAGGTTTCTACTAACCGGAAAATAGATGTATAAATACTAGCTTGATGTCACAAACATGTATAAAGTAAGGGTTGTCTTATCCACAAGTACTTGCGAAATACTAGCCTTTCAACTAAAAAATATTATTCTATGTTGGTTCTGAATAGGGGTTTGTTTATTTGATGACACAAGTAAATTGAAATTATAATTAAAAAAAGATCTCGTTTAGCGTCAATAGCTTGGCATGAGTCATTAAGGATGTGCCATAAAGGATGTGTCATTAAGGATCACATAGTTGCAGCAACCAAAGTAGCACAACATTTGGTTGCTTATACCGCTTCAGTACAGTATTCACCCTCTTTAGACATGAGTCAATAGGGATTCTCCTCTTATTTTCTTCTCTCCTAATCAACCCTATTCTATGACTCACTCTTTCTCTATTTTTTCTACTTTTAATATTTTTTATCATTGCTACTAGCTTACTCTCGTGTGTTTCAACCTCTCTTTTGAATACATTATCGTTGTTTTTATCAACAACATTCTTAGAAAATAATTCCTTACCAATTGGCTCACCAACCATTGTAGTGTCTAGGATTCATTGCTCTTTCGAATCAGATTTGATGCAGGCACCTAAGGCACTTTGTTGGTACTCGGCCGACCACTTTGCCAATTGTTCACTCACTTGATTTTCCAACTGCTCCCTCTGAATCTATTAATATAATAGTACTGAATTGCTGGAACTGGTTCAAAGTGTTTTCCAGCTCAGAGGGTTTATTTTATGGCTCAAGTGTCTATAAAGGCTGGTGGGGGCTCGGTGGTCCTCTAGTTAGCCATAGCAAATTGAATAAACTTATTTAGAGTGTCATCCAATGTTGGACTTGAATTTTCATATGGTGGTTGGTATGCTGATTGTGGACTAGGTGACCATTCATTCTGCCTCAATGGTTGATCATATGTGTGGTTGAACCCCCAATTGTTCTGGTAGTAACCATTGGCTTTGGTTTTGTTGAAATATCATGAACTGTACCTCCTCTGATTGAGGTGGTAAACAATAGTGTGTTGGGTGATTACTATATCATACTCTACACCTCTCCATTTGTCAGCCAAAAGGAGATTTGACAAGTTGTTGAGGTAGAGTGGCCATTTATTTGGTGAATGAGTCCAACTATTGAGAAAGTATCATACTTTGGTCCCAAAGTGCATCATGAGTGTCCAGTTCGTAATCCAACATCATATAACTCATGATACACTCTGAAACTCACCCTACACAAACAACCCAAACAAAACTACCAGCACAATAATTTGCTTAGTGAGAATAAAACAATAAAAGCAAGAAGAGAAAGTTAAAAACTTAAAATAACAATTTTTACTGCAATGCTAAGTATCTAGAAGCATGTCCCCGGTGTTAGGTATCAGTGACAGAATACATCTAGAAGGGGGGTTGAATAGGTATCGCGGTTCCCAAATACCGCTTTTGGAATCAAAGCCCTTATTCTAGAAAACGCCCAGTTAATCGATTAACTCACTTGCTTAATCGATTAAATCACACAAAACAGACAGTTGATGAACGGCTTGATTGCACAGCCACTCACCGATTATACAGAAATGATACAGTAGATATATTTGAACATAATTAATCTTTATATGGCAGAATCATAGTATACAAATTATTAGCTAAAATAGGCAATTAAAACAAATTGAAAAAGTAAAGAGATAAGGGTAAGAAATAGCATGCAACAAGGATTTTATACTGGTTCGTTTTGCGGTCCACTGCAAAACTACATCCAGTCCTCCCCTTCCGATCTCGGGAGATTTTCTTCACTAAAACTGAAACAAATGTATATTACATACACACTTCCAATTATAAGACCTTAGATGCTACGTTCTTGAATTCCCAGAACCCCTACCTTGGTTTGACTACTCTAATCGCCTAGGAAAACCTTTCCTACAATCTAGCCCCAGCCAAGAGTATGTTCTAAACTCAAGACTTCTAAGTCTTGATGAAGACTCATTGAATCTCATTGGTGGTAAGACACCAAGAGACGACTTTCCTTATCACAAAAACAACACAAAAACAGAGTATTATGAAGCACAAAATGGCTCAAATATTACAATTAAAGGTCAACTATAAACCCTATACAAATCTCACAAACTATCAAGAATATGTATAAGATCAGAATCATGCACAAACATGTAATTTCTACCCTATGAAATATCTAAAAGAAATGAAAGAATCATACAAGAATAGATACAATGATGAACACATTTAATAACATGCAATTAGATGACATTTTAATCCCTAAGCATGATACTATCTCACATGCAATTCTCTCTGCCTATATGACATACAATGAGCACGAAAATATGCAACTTAGCAATTCTAAAAATGAATGAATGAATGTATGAAGCATGGTGTAAAATCACAGTTTATATAGAAAAACTGCTTAACGCCTAGTTAATCGACTACGTGCCCTTTTAATCGATTAACAATTTGTTGAGAATAACTGAATTCTGTTTTTCAGTTATATGTTAAAACTGATTTCGATTAACGACTAGCTTAATCGACTAACATGCATATTTTCAGCTAAGAGATTAAATGGTAAACTACCTATATGTTATGCTTATCAACTATACATGTTTTACCATTATTTTATGCCTAAGATGCACAAATAACATGTATGATTAATGCATGAACATATAATAATCTAGATGACATGTCTCATGTAAAAGATATGATAGTTTTTAGAACTTGTGAGATTTGCATCTAGGTTTACCTAAACCTAGACTCGATAACTAAGACACATATCTAAGACTCTAGTTTAGACATGAAGCTCTTGAGTCTTTGGCATGTTGATTTGTTGAGTTATCTGGAGTTATCTTTAACCTTTCACTAATTCCTTGTCTTCATTAAAACATAGGCAAGCGAGTAGTGCTATCTTGACACTTTGCACTTTCAATCTCCCCCTTTTTGATGATGACAAACTTCACACAAAATTTTGTTTTGATTCATAGCTTGAAGATGGTCATAGAATGCATGGTTGTTGATTTCAAAGTTAAAGCGCATAGCTAGACAACGAAAGCTGAATTTTATTTACAACCTGCACACATCAAACAACAAAGCAACCTTTCTCCCCCTTTTGAGATAATAAAAAAGATAAACTAATGAATTTTGGTCAAAATTAAGAAGAGTTATGAAATGAAATCAAACTGTAATTAATCAATTAATATTGGGAATGGAATTAATTAACTAGTTGAAGGAAAATTTGAACACGTTCGCATGTTGATTAGCATTTAATCGATTAAATGGATGTGTTAATCGATTAAACTGACAGAATATATTAATTGGACAGATTTAATGGCAAGGAAGGTTATACAAGAACTAATCAAGCATGGAATGATCAACCATATTTATTGTAGCATTCAAACAACAGGCTCAATCAAACATAAGAGATGCATATAACAAATCATGATCAAGTACTATTAAACATATATTCATACTATATTCGACATAGATAGACATGTTATGTACGCAAAATTAAAAACAAATACAGTAACGATTTAAGTTCAAATGACATGCATATCAAGTCACAATAGTGCAGCAAAAGTAGATAGTTAGAGTTACAACCCAAAAAGCATAAGAGAAAATATGTCTCAAAAGTACAAAGCAACGTAAATCCTAAAAATTAGACATATATAAGAACTAAACCTAAGGCAACCTAGGTTCTAAGGACTTCTGATCTAGGGATGCGGAGGAAGGTCTCTGTCATCAAGAATGGTCAGACTACTATCACCCTGGATGAGGAATCTCAACTTTTCAAATTCTGCACAACACCTCTCATTTTGTGCCTCAGTAGTGTTCTGAACAAAGCTCCTCATAGTCTGATAGTGGTTATCAATGTAGGAAACTTGACGTTCTTCAAATTTCTCCATGGCATCCAACTGAGCTAATCCAAAGGATGATTCCTGCGACGTGTTTCCAGTTGGCTCCCCCTGAGTTCCTGCATTAGGTTGATATGTTCCAGCCTGATCCTCATCATCAAATAGATCCAAATCCACAGTAGTGTAATCCTCTTCGTATTTTCAAGTACTTCCATACTTATAGATACCCATCTTGTGGATTAGGCTTTCACCAACAAGGTGATCTTTATCAGAAGTCTTCGTGATGATGGCCAATCAATCATAATATTTTGAAAGTGTGCATGTCAAGAGAAACACTTTGGAAAGCTCTCTTTATATGTCATGGTTTTGATGAGGACAACTTGTGCTTATAAGAGCTTGAAGATCACCAACAAATCAACGTGCTTAAGTCTTTAGTTGGTACTAGACTTAGACTAGAATCTAGTTTAAGTTGAGTCAAGGCTTAGGTCACCTAATACATGTCTCATATGCATAAATCTTTTAAATCATTTCATCTTTGAGATATGTCATTCATAATATGTTCATGCATTACATAAATACATGTATATGTGCATTCTAGGCATAAACTAAGTGTTAAACATGTATGAACTAAGTGCATAACGTATTTGAGGTTTTGTAGTTAAAAATCAATGTTGTTAATCAATTAACTAATACTTTAATCGATTAACTCAACTGCTTTGAAAAGTTGTTACTACTGGAACACCTTTTAAAATGCTGTTAATCGATTAAGGCATACGTTAATCGATTAATCTAACTGTTTGAAAAGTTGTTGAAACTGAAAACTTGAAAAACAGAATCAGTTAACGTTTTTCAACAACCTTAATCGATTAAGAGAGCTTTTAATCGATTAACTGGGCTTCTGAACTGATTCTTTATAAACTGCGTTTTCAGAATTGATCTCATAAGTTGCATGTTGCATTTCTTAGAGAGTTAGAGCATTTTACGTGATATTTGTTGCATCTAGTTGTTAGTGCATTTGTGAGTTTAGAAAGGAGAGATTCTATGCTTTAGGATTGAGTGCATTTCATGTTATAATTTCTCATATTTTCCCTCAAATGTCATGCATATTATTGATGCTTTTTGTGAAGTTTTCTAGATTCTGTAACTTCTGTTTTCACACTAATACATTGTCATTTTGCATGAGTTTGTATTAGGTATTTTAGAGTAAAGCCTTCTTGTCATATTTGAGCTTTGTAATAGCTTAATTTTACTCTTCTATTTTGTTGTGTAATTGTTGTAACAAGGGAATCTCGTGGTGTCTTATCACCTAAGAGATTGAGTGTATCTTCATAATTGCTTAGAGTTTTAGAAAAGGAAAAAATAGAGACCTTAGAGTTTGAGAAAAGGAAAGAACAGAGATTCTTGGCTTGGGCTACGCCGAAAGAAACGTTTTCTTTGTCGGTAGGAAGGGAGTCAAACCATAGAATAGGTTTCTTTGTTTTCTTGTAATTTTCTAAGTGTTGTAATTGGATGATGTGCGTGTAAATACATTGATTCAATTATATGAAGGAAATCTCCCAAGTCAGCCGCGAGGCCTGGATGTAGTTTGTAGTGGACAAGCAAACGAACCAGGATAAAAATTCGCGTTGCAGGATTTTTATCTCTCTCTCTCTTTACTGTTTTTAATTGATTATCTAGTATTGTAGAATTAATTGATACATTCTGTATTTGTGCTATACTGAATGATACTCTGATAAAATTTGTAACCTTTGTTATTCATTTCATTATCGGTTAACTATTGTGCAATTAATCGTATATGTTTAAGCTTAGTGTTTCTGTTTTAATCGATTAAGACTGTTATGTTAATCAATTATCCCTGTTCTGTTAATCGATTAAGTTTGTTTTGTTAATCGATTATCTTCATCCTATAATCGATTAATAGGGGTGATTCAGCATTAAGTGTTGAGTTTCGAAAAGCGGCTATTCTAACCACTACACCTATTCAACCCCCCCTTCTAGGTGTATTGTAACCACTGATACCTAACAAAACATAATCATATAAAATAACATTTAATCATATTTTATATGAAAGCTAAAAATATATTCAAATATTTATACACAATGAACATCAATCTAAAATAAAGTATTATCATTTAAGATATATGCTAAAAATCCCTATAACTTTAGAGAATAAAGTATCTCCTCATATTAGGAACTTCTCTCCCTAAATCCAATCATTGTTCGACATGTGTCTTATTCCTCTTTTCTTTAGAAGTTTTCATTTTAAAATTTATTATAGAAAGATAAAGAAAATAAAATATATCCTTACACCAGAAGATAACTTATCTCCTTAAATTCACTCATTGTTTGACATTATATTATTTTTTATTTTAATACCCTATCTTATGATGAGTTCTTTAGGGTCTCGTAATGCCATAATGGGAAAGAAATGTGGGACACTTTACAAGTGACTCACGAAGGCACTAGCAAAGTCAAGCGCGCGAGAGGCACTAGCGAAGTCAAGCGCGCGAGACTGAACGCGCTGACCCACGAATATGAGTTGTTTCGCATGTTACCAAGCGAATCAATATGTGATATGCAAAAGCGATTCACTCATATTGTTAACCATTTAGTTGCTCTCGATAAATCATTTGCTAGAGGTGAACTAACTAATAAAGTTTTGCGTTGTCTTGATAGGAAATGGCAACCAAAGGTGACTGCAATTGTTGAGTCTAAAGATTTGGACTCTATGCATCTAGTTACTTTATTTGGAAAGCTTCAAGAGCACAAAATGGAGCTGGGTCGCTTGACTATGCACGAAGATTCAGACCGGAAGAAGAAGAGCATCACGTTAAAGGCCACGACCTCCAAAGTAAAAGAAGAGAAAGCTGATGATGAATCTGATTCCGATCTAGATGATGAAACTATGGGTCTCCTAGTCCGAAAATTTAGCAAATTCATTAAAAGAAAAGGAGGACTCAAGAAGTTTCAAAAGAAGGAAGCGAAAGAGTCAACCAGTAAAGGCAAGAATAACAAGGATCGCTTCACTTGCCACGAGTGTGGAAAAGTAGGACACATGAGATTTCAGTGTCCAACCTATCTAAAGAAGGTTGATTCAGAGAAGAGCACTCCCAGGGACTTCAAATCCAAGAAAGCTTACATCGTGTGGGATGTACCTGAGGAGGAAACGACATCAAGCACCTC
>NC_032013.1:13454245-13454479 GCF_001865875.1 Lupinus angustifolius | reverse complement strand
TAAAGAAATTGGCTAGAATTAACATTGATAGAAAAAGGGTAATCCTTATAAATGAAAAGAAAATAAGCCAATTGCAAAAAGAGTTAGATGAATTAAAACTAGAAAATGAAACTTTAGATCTCATCTACTCTTGTAGATCATGTAACTCCTCTGCTAATAATTTATGTCAAAAACCTGTTTGTGTGACTTGCGAGACTTTGCAAGAAGACAATTTTAAACTGAATGAAAAACTCA
>NC_032013.1:13453730-13454145 GCF_001865875.1 Lupinus angustifolius | reverse complement strand
TCAAATTTCCTGGATCTCTCACTTAAAGGAAAAGGATACGTCACTTATGGAGACAACAACAAGGGAAAGATACTTGGCACTGGAACAGTTGGTAACTCATCCCAAACTCTAATTGATAATGTCCTTTATGTTGAAGGACTAGAACATAACCTTTTGAGTATAAGCCAACTCTGTGATAAAGGTAATCGTGTATCTTTCGATTCTGATTGTTGTGTCATTCATGACATTATATCTAATAACGTTAAATTTATTGGTCATCGTGTAAATAATATTTCCATGGTTAATTTGGATGATATCACTACATTAGTTTCAAAATGCTTTATTTCTAAAGAAGATGACATCTGGCTATGGCATAAACGTGTTGCACATATCCATATAAAACATCTAGATAAATTATCATCAAACGAACTAGTTG
>NC_032013.1:13451304-13453630 GCF_001865875.1 Lupinus angustifolius | reverse complement strand
TCTGGGCTGATGCAGTTTATACTGTATGTCATGTTATAAATCGAGTACTTTTAAGGTCTAATTTGAATAAAACTCCTTATGAACTTTTAAAAGGCCGCAAACCAAACATATCCCATCTTCACGCTTTCGGTTGCAAATGTTTTCTATGAAATAATAATGGAAAGCGAGCTTCAGGAAAATTCGATTCTAAAGCCGATGAGGGAATATTTTTGGGATACTCGATTCATAGCAATGCTTTCAGAGTCTTTAACAAATATTTAATGCAAGTTGAAGAGTCTATCCATGTACAGTTTGACGAATCTTCTCCAAAAGAGAAGAGAAAGGTCGTTTCTGATGATGTTGCAGGTGCTTTGGAAGAAGCATACTCCAAGGACATGGATAATGAAAAAGGAGCCAATGATGAAGGTCAAATCGAACCTCAAGAGCACTCAGACATGCCTACCGTGTGGAAAACAAAGAAAGCTCACCCAATTGATAAAGTTATAGGTGACATATCTACGGGAGTGGTAACCCGTAGTTCCTTACGAAATTTCTGTAATTTTGTAGCTTTTGTATCGCAAATTGAGCCTAAGACCGTTGATGAGGCCATTGAGGATGTACACTGGGGTATAGCTATGCAAGAAGAGCTAAACCAGTTTGAGCGCAATCATGTGTGGGACTTGGTCCCCAAACCTAATGATCATCCCGTAATTGGTACTCGATGGGTCTTCAGAAATAAACTTGATGAATCTGGCTTAATAATTCGAAATAAAGCACGTTTAGTGGCCAAAGGCTACAACCAGGAGGAGGGTATCGATTATGACGAAACCTACGCTCCTGTAGCCAGACTAGAGGCCATCAGAATGCTTCTTTCCTTTGCATCTTTAATGAACTTCAAACTCTTTCAAATGGATGTAAAAAGCGCCTTCCTGAATGGATACATTCAAGAAGAAGTTTATGTTGACCAACCGCCTGGTTTTGAAAATTTTAAATATCCGAACCATGTTTACAAACTTAAAAAGGCACTATATGGTCTCAAACAAGCTCCTAGAGCTTGGTATGACAGACTTAGTACCTTTCTTTTAGAAAAAGGGTTCGAGAGAGGCTTGGTTGACACAACGCTTTTTATTAGAAAATCAGAAAATCATGTTCTGCTTGTACAAATCTATGTAGATGACATAATATTTGGATCTACTAATGATATCTTGTGTAGAGAATTTTCTGAGATGATGCAGGGGGAGTTCGAAATGTCTATGATGGGAGAACTCACATTATTGTAACTACTGATACCTAACATATTTTCCTTAACAGCATACATCAATTTCAAATCATTCACAGTAGGTTTTGCATGATTTGTATTCCTATGAACTGAAATGTAAGCTATCACATACTGAAGCAATCTATTCTCTATAGATAATGAACCAGCTTTTGTTAGTTCTCCTTGGATATATAGATGGGGACCTCTCAAACATGATTTGTAAACCTCAGCAGCATCAAAATCCTTAAGCCATTCACAATTACCTAGGCTAGCACCATTAGTGGATAAGCCACCCACATTCATAAAGGTATCACTATCCATCTCAAATAAATTTCCAGAAACCATAGACCAATACTTGTCATCCTTATATTGAAAGTTGGCGTAAAATTCTCTAATTAATGTGGGGTACAGATTTCATGTTAATTCCAGAAACATCAAAGAACCCTGAGCTTACATACATTGCGAAAACTCAAAATTTTGTTCCGCCATCCTGGGTTAGATCAGCATACCTTATGTAGGTTGGTTTCCTTCCCTGAAACTTTGACAATCGAGTCTCCTGAAGTATGAGAGAGTAGTAGAGATCTCCACGGTCGTGCCTCACACTCGGATTCGAAGAGGAAGTAGTAGGAGGCCTACGAGTGTGTTGAGCAGTTGTCTTGAACCTCTTCGAATGTCCTCTTTCCATTTTTGAGTGAAAAATGTGAGTGTACGAGAGGAGAAGAAGGATAAGGGAGGAACCTAAGCTTAGGGTTTGGAATTGGGAATGGGGTTACTTGGAGGATTTGAGAGAAAGTGGGATGAAATTAGGTGCAATATGGGTATAGGTGAAGGTTTAATTCTTCTTTTAAGCTAAGGATTTGAATTTTTGTTGTTGCTTCTAAGATTTAGAGAGAAAATGGGGTAGCGAGGTGTTAGGTATCAGTGGTTACAATACACCTAGAAGGGGGGTTGAATAGGTGTAGCGGTTAGAATATCCGCTTTTCGAAACTCAACACTTAATGCTGAATCACCCCTATTTAATTGATTAAAAGAATATGGATAATCGATTAACGGATTTGATTTAATCGATTAAAACAGAAACAGTAAGCT
>NC_032013.1:13450924-13451204 GCF_001865875.1 Lupinus angustifolius | reverse complement strand
TCCTGATATTGCCAAGTAGTACCATACTTGTATATTCCCATTTTATGAATGAGACTTTCACCAACCAGATGATCCTTGTCGGTGTACTCAACAATGATGGTGTCAGAAATATCAATGTGCAGATAATCCACAATGCGTGAAATGAAAATACTATAGGGAAGCAGCTTTGACTGAGACAACGACACACTGTTCATGATTTTCAAAATCTATTTCGGCCAGTAGATCATTACATTATTCTTTACAGCATACATGAAACACAAATCATTCACAGTAGGTTGTG
>NC_032013.1:13450516-13450824 GCF_001865875.1 Lupinus angustifolius | reverse complement strand
GCCTCCATATCATGCGGGAAACTAAAGTTATGTTCCGCCAACCAGGTTAAATCGATATACCTTATGTACGTGGGTTTGCGACCTTGGAATTTTACCCAATGGGTTTCTTGCAAGATGAGTGAATAATAAGGGTCACCGCGGTCCCGAGTGGAAGGTGAACCGGCTTCCCTTCTTCGTACATGGTTAGCTGTAGTCTTCACCCTTGTTGTGCGACCTTGCTCCATTGTAATTGTTGAACCCGAATTGATGTTGAATGAGCAGAGAAGGATTTAGGCAAACTTAACCTAGGGTTTGATGTGGTGGAAAAT
>NC_032013.1:13450002-13450416 GCF_001865875.1 Lupinus angustifolius | reverse complement strand
TTCTCTGAATCAACCTTCTTTAGATAGGTTGGACACTGAAATCTCATGTGTCCTACTTTTCCACACTCGTGGCAAGTGAAGCGATCCTTGTTATTCTTGCCTTTGCTGGTTGATTCTTTTGATTCCTTCTTTTGAAGCTTCTTGAGTCCTCCTTTTCTTTTAATGAATTTGCTAAATTTTCGAACAAGGAGGCCCATAGTTTCATCATCTAGATCGGAATCAGATTCATCATCAGTTTTCTCTTCTTTTACTATGGAGGTCGTGGCCTTCAATGTGATGCTGTTCTTCTTCTGGTCTAAATCTTCGTGCATAGTCAAGCGACCCAGCTCCATTTCGTGCTCTTGAAGCTTTCCAAATAATGTAGCTAGAGGCATAGAGCCCAAGTCTTTGGACTCAAAAATTGCAGTCACCTTT
>NC_032013.1:13449416-13449902 GCF_001865875.1 Lupinus angustifolius | reverse complement strand
GCGCGCTTGACTTCGCTAGTGCCTTCGTGAGTGACTTGTAAAGTGTCCCACATTTCTTTAGCGTTTTGGCACTGCGACACCCTAAAGAACTCATCATAGGATAGGGCCGATGTGATGATATTTTTGGCGCGCAGGTTATGCTGGACCCTTTTGCGCTCATCGTCGGTCCATAGACTTTTTGGCTTGTCTTTAGGTTGATCATCCACAAGATGCTGTGGAACGAAAGGGTCGTTGACTACGGATTCCCAAATATCAGACTCTATGGCTTCAATAAAAATTTGCATGCGGACTTTCCAGTAGGCATACCCTTCACCACTGAATATAGGTGGTCGATTAATGGATGAACCATCACCACCAAACGGGTTTGAAGAACCCATTCCTTTTCCCTTTAGGATCACGAATACGCGGTTGAGCTAGCACTTCGTACTAGCTCTGATACCACTTGTTAGGTATCAGTGGTTACAATACACCTAGAAGGGGGGGGTT
>NC_032013.1:13431160-13449316 GCF_001865875.1 Lupinus angustifolius | reverse complement strand
TAGGTGACCTAAGCCTTAGACTCAACTTAAACTAGTTTCTAGTCTAAGCCTAGTACCAATCAAAGACTTAAGCACGTTGATTTGTTGGTGATCTTCAAGCTCTTATTAGCACAAGTTGTCCTCATCAAAACCATGACATATAAAGAGAGCTTTCCAAAGTGTTCCTCTTGACATGCACACTTTCAAGAGTGTTTGAAAAACGGCAAAAACGCTAATGTTTCTAATTTATCTGTTTCTGTTAATCGATTAAGAGTTGTATTTAATCGATTAACCATAGTTAAAATTCCTGATTTTCAGAGAAATGAGCCCAGGTACTCGATTAAGAAGAACTTTAATTGATTAAATTTCGTGAAAAATGAAATGTTTGCTATTGTAACTCATTTTAATCGACTAAAAATTATAGTTAATCGATTAACAAGCATCAGATTTTTAGAAATAAGAGGGTTTTGGGTTTTGAAAGCATGCAAAGATTTCTAACATATATCAAGCAATTTTTAATCAAACACATATACATTTAGAACTTATCATGCTAGATCTTGAGTTATATTAGGAATATAAGGCATTCAAAAAATATACATTTTGAAGCATATAAGACATTTAACATGCAAATCACATAAGAAAGTTTAGACAATTTTAATCAAGATGATTTTCATCAAGGATTCCAAGTTCTCTTCGAAGAACATAGAAAGTATCTCGTGAGAAGGGCTTGGTGAAAATATCAGTCAATTGCTTAGTAGTTTCAACAAATTCATGCACATAATCGCCTTTTTGTACATGATCATGCAAGAAATGATGTCTAATTTTTATATGCTTGGTTCTAGAATGCAAAACGGGATTCTTGAATAGGTTTATGGCACTTGTATTATCACATTTTATAGGAATCATTTCTAGATTAAGTCCAAAGTCCTTAAGTTGTTGCTTCATCCATAAGATTTGAGCACAACACACACTGGCGGCAATGTATTCCGCTTCGGCAGTGGACAAAGCAACACACGCTTGATTTTTACTATGCCATGCAACTAAGGAACTACCTAGTAACTGACAAGTCCCACTAGTGCTCTTTCGATCCAACTTACATCCCGCAAAATCGGAATCGGAATACCCTACCAAGGATAATGAGGCATCCCTAGGATACCATAATCTCATATTAGTTGTTCCTTTTAAATATCTCATGATGCGTTTAACAGCAGTATAATGTGAATCTTTAGGCAATGCTTGAAATCTAGCATACATACAAACACTAAACATAATATCGAGGCGACTCGTAGTTAAGTATAATAATGAGCCGATAATCCTTCAATACTTGGTTACCTCGACTGCTTTTCCCTTTTCATCTTTGTCTGGATAGCGAGCGGGCGCCATAGGTGTTGAAGCTTCTTTACACTTTTCCATGTCAAACGTTTTCAGTAACTCCTTGCAGTATTTCGATTGATGAATGAAGATGCCACTTTCCATTTGTTTGATTTGTAGCCCAAGAAAGAAGGTCAGCTCACCCATCATCGACATCTCAAATTCACCCTGCATCATCTCAAAAAATTCTTTAAAAAGAATGTCATTAGTAGATCCGAAAATTATATCATCAACAAATATTCGAACTAATAATACATGATCATCTAATCTACGGATAAAGAGGGTAGTATCAACCATACCCCTCACGAACCCTTTTTCCAAAAGGAAAGAGCTCAATCTATCATACCAAGCTCTGGGAGCTTGTTTCAAGCCATAAAGGGCCTTCTTGAGCTTATATACATGGTTCGGATATTTAAAATTTTCAAAGCCGGGAGGTTGATCTACATATACCTCCTCTTGAATGTAGCCATTCAAGAAGGCACTCTTGACATCCATTTGTAAGAGATTAAAGTTCATAATCAATTCAAATGATATAATCATCCTAATAGCCTCTAATCTGGCTATATGAGCGTAGGTGTCATCATAATCGATGCCTCCCTCCTAGTTGTAGCCTTTGGCTACTAAGCGTGCTTTATTTCTTATGATCAAACCAAATTCATCTAATTTGTTATGAAAGACCCATCTAGTACCAAACACTAGATGTTCTTTAGGTTTAGGGACCAAGTCCCATACAATATTGTGCTCGAACTGGTTTAGCTCTTCTTGCCTAGTTATACCCCAGTGCACATCCTCAATAGCCTCATCGATGGTCTTTGGCTCGATTTGAGATACAAAAGAAATGAAGTTACAAAAATTACTAAAGAGCTACAGGTTACCACCCTCGTTGTTATATCTCCTATAACTTTGTCGAGTGGATGATCCTTCTTGGTTTTCCACACGATCGGCAGGTCCTCATGCTCATCTTAGACAATTTGCTCTACTTCTTCTTCTTTGTCCTGGTCCATGTCCTTAGAGTATGCTTCTTTGAAAACACCTGCAACATCATCAGAAAATACCTTTCTCTTCTCTTTTGGAGAAGATTCGTCAAAATTGACATGGACAGACTCTTCTACATGCATTGAATATTTATTAAAGACTTGATAAGCTTTACTATGCAATGAATACCCTAAAAATATACCCTCATCAGCTTTTGAATCAAATTTCCCTAAAGCTCTTTTTCCATTATTTAAGATAAAGCATTTACAACCAAAAGCATGAAAATGAGCAATATTAGGTTTTCGCCTTTTAAAAGTTCATAAGGAGTTTTTGAAAAAGTAGGCCTCAAGAGTATACGATTTATCATATAGCAAGCTGTATGCACTGCATCAGCCCAAAAATATTTAGGAACCTTGCTATCATTCAGCATGGTTCTAGCAAGCTCCTCTAAGACTTGATTCTTCCTCTCGTCAACTCTATTTTATCGAGGGGTACGAGGGTCCAAAAATTGACGCATAATACCATATTTATCATAAAATTTATCAAATTGATGGTTTTCAAATTTGCCACCATGATCAGATCGAATATATACTATCTTATGGTTAAACTGATTTTGGATTTGTTTGGCAAGGTTTTTGAAAGACTTGAATGCATCTCGCTTGGACGATAGAAATAATGTCCATATGAATCTAGAGAAATCGTCAACAATTACTAAAGCATAAAAACTACCACCAAAACTCATAACATGTGATGGTCCAAACAAGTCCATGTGGAGAAGCTTCAAGGGTTTTGTTGTGGATATCACATTCTTTTTAGTAAAAGAGTTTTTAACTTGTTTACATTTTTGACAAGTATCACAAGTTTCCTGAGTTTTAAAATCAAATTTTTGTAGCTCATCAACCAAATTGTTTTTAGACAATTTATCTAGATTCTTTACATGAATATGAGCGACACGCCTATGCCAAAGCCATATTTCATCCTCTTTAGATGTAAAACATTTTGAAAATAGAGTTGTGACATCCTCCAGGTTAACCATATAGATATTATTTATACGATATTCGAAAAACTTAACTTTATTAGATATATTGTCACGAATTATACAACATTCAAAATCAAAAGATACACGGTTACCTTTGTCACAGAGTTGGTTGATACTCAAGAGATTGTGTTCCAAGCCTTCTACATATAGCACATTCTCGATCACTGCCTCATTTGAGTTGTCAATCGTTCCGGTACCAAGTATCTTTCCTTTGTCGTTGTCTCCACACGTGACAAACCCTTTTTCTTTCAAGGATAGATCTAGGAATTTTGATCCATCACCCATCATATGTCTCGATCATCCACTCTCAAGATACCAATGTTGTCCATGTGCTCGTAGACATACCTGCAAAATAGATCACTTGCCTTTTTCAAGTACCCAAGTTATATTGGGTCCTTTTCTGTTAGTAATCAGTGAGTTATCTCCCCTTTTCATCCAAACATATACGCCACTAGTTTACCATATTTCCTAATGTAACAAGAGTAGGAAGTGTGCCCATGTGTGCTACAATAAACGCATGTAGGAACCCTCTTATTAAAATATTTCTTATTAGGCCGATTAATAGGTCTCCTATATGGTCCTCTCTTACGCATAGGGGGGATATATCCTAGTCCTGTATGGTCACCAACATTTCTAGTTTGGCTAAACATAGTGTCTAACATGTTTTGACTCTCTGTGAGTTTTGCGAGTTTTTCATTAAGTCTCAAATTTTCATTTTTCAAAGTCTCGCAAGAATCCCAGACACTTGATTGACATAAATTATCATTAGAGCAATTGCATGCATTACAAGAATATATCAGATCTAATGATTTTTCAAAGTCTCGCAAGAATCACAAACAGTTGATTGACATAAATTATCATTAGAGCAATTGCATGCCTTACAGGAATATATCACATCTAATGTTTCATTCTCTAGTTTTAGTTCATCTAATTCTTTCTGTAATGAAACTATTTTCTATTCATTTAGAAGGGTTACTCTTTTTCTATCAGAACTAATCCTAGCTAATTTCTTTAATTCATCATGCAATTCGACATAAGCATTATATAACTCCTCATAAGGAGGTGAATCATCTGATGAAGTAGATGAGGTGTCAGAATATACCTTGTTGTTTACCTACTTTGAATTTGATCAACAAGAATCATTTGTTCTGGTCATTAAGCATAGCTTGGTTGTCTCCTCTTCATCTTAGGTGCTTGATGTCGTGTCCTCCTCTCGTACGTCCCATACAATGTAGGCTTTCTTTGACTTGAAGTCTCGATGAGTGCTCTTATCTGAATCAACCATCTTGAGATAAGTAGGACATTGAAACCTCATGTGTCTTGGCTAACCACACTCGTGGCAAGTGAAGCGCTCTTTGTTACCCTTGCCTTTTCTAGTTGACTCGTGCGCTTCTTTCTTATGGAAACGTTTGAAGCCTCCTTTCTTTAGGAATTTCCCGAATTTTCATACGAGAAGGCTCACAGTTTCATCATCCATATCTGAATCAGACTCGTCATCCTCTTTCTCTTCTATAGAATGAGACGTTGCAACTTTGAGAGATATTCTTTTCTTTTTGTGGTCTGATTCTTCGTGCATTGTCAAGCGTCCAAGCTCCATCTCGTGCTCTTGAAGCTTTCCAAATAATGTCGCCAAAGGCATGGAGTCAAGATCCTTAGATTCCATGATAGCTGTTACTTTAGGTTGCCATCTCCTGTCAAGACAACGTAAAACTTTATTAGTAAGTTCTCCTTTGGTAAAATATTTATCTAGAGCAACTAAATGGTTTACTATATGAGTGAATCATTTGTGTATGTTACTGATAGATTCACTCAATAACATACAAAACAGCTAATACTCATGTGTCAGGGCATTCAACCTGGCACACTTGACTTTGCTAATGCCTTCATGAGTCACTTGTAAAGTGTCCCACATTTCCTTGGCACTTTGACATTGCGAAACCCGAAAGAACTCATCATATGATAGGACCGATATGATGATGGTTTTAGCACGTAGATTGTATTGAACCTTTTTACATTCATCATCGGTCCAAAGACTTTTCGGTTTTTCTTTCGGTTCATCATCCACTCAATGTTGTGGAACAAAAGGCCCGTTGACTATGGATTCCCAAATATCCGAGTCAATGGCTTCTATGAATAATTTCATGCAGACTTTCTAGTAGGCATATCCTTCACCACTGAATACGGGAGGGTGGTTAATGGATGCACCATCACCGCCAAAGGGGTGGGTGGAACCCATTTCTTTTCACTCAAGAATGACGCGTATGCGGTTGAGCTAGCACGTCGTAATAGCTCTGATACCACTTGTTAGATATTAGTGATAGAATACACCTAGAGGGGGAGGTTGAATAGGTGCCACGGTTCCCAAATACCACTTTTGGCACCAAAGCCCTTATTCTGGAAAACGCTTAGTTAATCGATTAACTCACTAGTTTAATCGATTAAATCGTACAAAACATACAATTGATGAATGGATTGATTGCACAGCCACCCACCGATTATACAGAAATGATACAGTAGATATATTTGAACAAAATTAATTTTTATATGGCAGAATCACAATATACAAACTATCAGCTACAATAGGCAATTAAAACAACTTGAAAAGGTAAAGAGATAAGGGTAAGAAACAACCTACAACAAGGATTTTATACTGGTTCGTTTTGCGGTCCACTGTAAAACTACATCCAGACCTCCCCTTCCGATCTCAATATATTTTCTTCACTAAAACTGAAACAAATATATATTACATACACACTTCCAATTACAAGACCTTAGATGCTACGTTCTTGAATTCCCAGAACCTCTACCTTGGTTTGACTACTCTAATCGCCTAGGAAAACCTTTACTACAATCTAGCCCCAGGCAAGAGTATGTTCTAAACTCAAGACCTCTAAGTCTTGGTGAAGACTCACTGAATCTCATTGGTGGTAAGACAGCAAGAGACGACTTTCCTTATCACAAAAACAACACAAAAACAGAGTATTATGAAGCACAAAATGGCTCAAATATTACAATTAAAGGTCAACTATAAACCTTATACAAATCTCACAAAATATCAAGAATATGTATAAGATCATAATCATGCACAAACATGTAATTTCTACCCTATGAAATCTCTGAAAGAAATGAAAGAATCATGCAAGAAAAGATAGAATGATGAACACATTTAATAACATGCAATTCGATGACATTTTAATCCCTAAGCATGATACTATCTCACATGCAATTCTCTCTGCCTATATGACATACAATGAGCTAGAAAATATGCAACTTAACAATTCTAAAAATGAATGAATGAATGTATGAAGCATGGTGTAAAATCACAGTTTATATAGAAAAGCTGCTTAACGCCCAGTTAATCGATTAAGTGCCCTTTTACTCGATTAACAGGCTTTTGAGAATAACCAAATTCTGTTTTTAAGTTATCTGTTAAAACTGATTAAAACTGATTTCACATTAATCGATTAACGACTAGCTTAATCGACTAACATGCATATTTTCAGCTAAGAGATTAAATGGTAAACTACCTATATGTTATGCTTATCAACTATACATGTTTTACCATTATGTTATGCCAAAGATGCACAAATAACATGTATGATTAATGCATGAACATATAATAATCTAGATGGTATGTCTCGTGTAAATTATATGATAGTTTTTAGGACTTGTGAGATTTGAATCTAGGTTTACCTAACCTAGACTCAATAACTAAGACGCATATATAAGACTATTAATGATTACTCTATTTATGACACTAGTCTAGACATGAAGCTCTTGATTCCTTGGCATGTTGATTTGTTGAGTTATTTTTAAGCTTTCACTAATTCTTTGTCTTCATCAAAACATAGGTAAGCTAATATTGCTATCTTGCCACTTTGCATTTTCACCCGGCAACAGCGTCATTTTTTCTCACCTGCAAATAGGTGTATAAATACTATGTCAATGTCACAAACAAGTATAGACTAATGGGTTGTGGTATCTATAAGGACTTGCTAAATACTAGCCTTTCAACTAAAAATTACTATTCAAAGTTAGTTTTAAAAAGGTTTGCATTTGTTTGATGAAACAAGTAAATCGAAATTGTAATGATAGAAAGAGTTGAGATTGAACTTCACACTTACTATTTGTACACACCTGAATCTTAAAGGAATTCATTCAGTAATGATTATTTCATACAATTACCTCAAAATTACTAAAAGCTAATGTCTTAGTCAATTTAGCAACTTATGCAAGAAAGACCCTATGTCTAGTGACTTTCATGCACAAAAATAAAATTTATGACTTACAATATCATGCCCCTATGTCTAGTGATTAACTATGCAAGTTTAGTAATAACGCAAAACCTCAAATATGCTAGTCGCCAATATCTTAGTCTATGCTAGCACTTTATCATAGATAAGTCTACGTCTATTAAATACAATTATGAAATTCAGATATATGAACCTTCAAACATGACTCTATGTCTAGTAACACATGTTATTCAATTTAAGAGTTATAAAATCACAATATTAGTTCTATGTGTAGATACCAAAAAGTGAAGTGCGTGAAATGGCAAATAATACAAGTCTATGTCTAGAAAATATACTACTTGTTGAGTTATGCAAGTTCAGAATAATGCAAGAGACTAACCAAATTATTCAGTAATCACGCAATAAGGTTATCAAACTTAAAGCAAACATAAAGTAAATACAAAACTCATATATAATCAAAACTTCATAAATCAATAGTGAACCAGTGTCTATACATCAAGCTCATGGTACATTCAATCCCAATAAGGGTTTTAGCTACTCATGTTCACGAGGTGTAAGTAGGATATGGATAAAACACAACTCATGAGGTGGTAGAACCACACACAAACGAGTGTAAATTAACTTCTCTAATACTTAAACCTTGACCCAATGACTAAAAATGAACTAAACTATCTTAAAAACTTAGAAAAGAAGTATTAAAAATCAATATTATAAAGTGTATATCAAATGGTTCGAGTTGGAAGTACTTAAATAGTGTTATGGTGTTATTCTATACGCTCAGTGCACCTCCAAATAGCTTACGCTGACCTTAAAATGTACCAAACTACACTCAACACACATAGGGGCACTCAGTGCACCACCCACTACGCTCAATGTAAGCGGGTGCGCTCAGCGCAGATGAAATAGTGGCAAAATGCTGATTTTTTATGTTACTTGCGCTCAACACGGGAACCTGTGCTCAATGCATCGAGTTTTTCTCCTTTTGATGATCCAACCGTTCCCATTGAAACCCTATCACTGAGGAACAACATATCATAATTTCAGTCCGATCCAATGGTAAATGAAGGAGTTCTCTTAATTTTACTCTGACATGTCATGGCTATAATTGCTCCTCATTAAGCCTACATAACACTACCGAGGTGAGACTTGGCCATTTCAACAAGTTTTAATCATGTATTAGTATAATTTCATTCATTTGAGTTGATTAAGTAGTTAAAATGTCGTAAAAGAGCGTATAAAATATGATAAATTTGACACTTAACAGTTTCTTCCCCAGCCTTGTGCCACTATGGATATCGTAGTGCATCTTTTACTGACCTAGGCTCTCTTTCCTCATACATATGGGTTATTTCAATTATTATTTTTGTACTTTGTTGCTATTGAAGAGTAATTTGCATTTCCCTTGTTGATGCTATTGGTATTAATCAATTTTATGAGTGATATGGAACACCTTCTCCAAGTGATCCTACAATGAAGAAAGTTGCTGACAAACTAGAAAGTTGTGCAAGTGGCTTTTGCTGAGCGAGACTAAAACATAGAGTTTTGAAAAACTTGCTCAGCGAGTCAGGAGACCTCGGCCAACGAGACAAAGGAAGGAGATTGAGAAATTTTCGCTAAGCGAGATAGAAGATCTCACACAACAAGATCCACCTCGCTCGACGACATTCACAAAGTTTTCCAGAACAGTTAAATTAGTTAGTTAGTTAGCTATAAATTTCTAATTCTTAACTATTCATGTCTTATTTGTTTGATTTATAAATAACATTGTATATTCCCATTCAATTCAATACACAAGAATTATTCAGAATGTTAAAATTTGGTATAAGCCATGAAAGAGATTTTATTGATGAACAAGAAGGATGAGATATGAATGAATGATAAAGAAACCTTAAAGAATTTATATTTCTCATTATTGAATTGATTACAAAGATTACGGGAATACCCCTTTATATACAAAAACTACTAAAACAGAAACCAAAAATTGTTAAACAGATAATCGATTAACTCTATTGATTAATCAATAATCACACACAGTTCACCATAATCAATTAACTATAGTGTTAATTGATTAACTCACATACAGAATCAGAATAACTTTAATATCCCCATGCAAGTTGGAATGTATCAAGCATTCCAAGCTTGAAATGTTTGTGTTAATGATGCAATACCCAAGGAGACCAACTTAACTATAATGGCCTTGAAGGCATGAGTGGCCCAATGACTAGGGCATGAGCAAAAAGGGCTCAAAATGCCCTTGCACAACTCATAGGGTTGATCCATGATGGTGAGCCAAAGTTAGCCCAAGGAGGTTTTAAGATGCTTAATTGCATCATGGTCCATGGTTCTGACCGAGCCAAGGATGGACCAGGCCATGCACATAAGACAGGCCAAGGGCCTGGCCAATGCGCCAAATTTGACTGTGGTATGGGTCCAGGTACATCAAGCACCAAGCTTAACCGAGGCATATGCTTATGCGCATCAGGCACATCTGACCGAGACAAGGGGCTTGGCGCATCAAGTGTTGAGCCAGGCGCTAGGCCAATTTGGCCTGGCCAAGATTTCTGACTGTGGCGCATGCGCCTAGCATGCCAAGCCTGGTTATGGGCGTAGCCTGACCGAGTCAGGCCTAGCCAACACTTTAAGTGTAGGTCACTTTTATTTTTATTTTTAATAGTAAATTTGCCCATAAATAATGAATATTTTGAAAATTGGCTGGTGGGACTTAAGACAAGCCTAAAAGTGTAACTGACACTTTAATGTTTGGACCAACTTTTATTTTTCATGAACCAACGACACTTTCACTTTGTATATTGTTACTTGGAAGATAAATAAAAACTAATATAGTTGTTGGAGAGGAAATTCGCATGGGATTTATGATTATGACCGTGGGTGGCTTAAATGGAGCATTAATGGTGACATTACACCATGTTTGGCACAATTCATCAACCAACATTCTAAGTTTAATTCAGAGGTATAGGAGAAGAGTTTCTCATGAGAATCTCAAAGTGCATGTTGGAGGCCTTAATGTGGTCATTAAGGGTGGTTTAACACCATATTCTACCCGTTGGGGCTAGGCTTGCTGAACATCAACATTCCAACAGAATCCTAGGCTATTTAACGCACAAAGAAACTTCATTTGGCCGAGGGAATTTTTATTCATGAGGATGGCATCCGACGCTAGTCTATCCTAGGTCGTTGAGGCAAAGGATCCTAGGCTATTTCACTTCACCAAGCCCTGGACTCACAAGCATCAACAACAATCCTATGCATTCTTCCTTAAGTTTAATGACTTTAATTCTAGCCTTGATTGTAATTAGGCACATGTTACCTGAATTAAGCATGTGTAGATATAGCCTTTGTGTCAAAGGGTATCCTATGTTGGATCACCATGAATTAGGCCTTTAATGCGTTCTCTATTCTCAACTGTGGCAGCCAAGTTTGGCTTGACTGTGTGTGTGTGTGTGTGTGTGTGCGTGCGTGTGCGTGGGTGTGCGTGTGTGTGTGTGTGTGCGTGTGTGTGCGTGTGTGTGCGTGTGTGTGCGTGTGTGTGCGTGCGTGTGTGTGCGTGTGTGCGTGTGTGTGCGTGTGTATGCGTGTGTGTGCGTGTGTGTGCATGTGTGTGCGTGTCTGCGTGTGTGTGTGTGTGTGTGAGTGTGTGTGTGTTTCACCATGAAATAAACAAGTTAAGTTGAGTAAAATTCATATTGAATTGCGGATTAATTCCTTGTTTGAGCATTGTGCGTTCTCCAAACCTTCTTGGTTGATCCAAGATTAAAAGTTCTTATCAAGAACCAAGTTCTCGTGGTGAGCATCATTTTGGCTTATCAACACCTCAAGTGTTGTGGTGCCCTATCACCTTAAATCTAATCCATCTTCTCTTATCTTACTTAATAAATTCCGTTACATACTCGTTCACATAAGGCTTAATTCAACCATGAGTTTGTCCAACACCAATCAAGATAGATCGTGCATATGAACCTTCCATAAAGGGTTCACATCATGTGGCATTAGAACTAGTCTCTTTCTTGGTGCTTATCTTTATTTCTTGATTGTGAGTCTAGTTTATTTTTATTTCTTCTTTACAAAGTGTCAAAGTCCAAAATCAAAATCAAAAGAATAAAAAAAGTGTCAAAAGTGTCCACAACTTACAAAATGTTCAACAAAGTGTCAAATTTCTTTCTTTGAGGTATAACTCAAGTCACAACATTTCCATCTTGAAAAGTTGGGGTGATTTTATTTCACAATTTTTTTAATTTCATACTTGGTTTACTTAAGAAGGTCGTGGAGGATAGAGTGTTGAGTGATACAAAAATTTTAACATTTTACACAAACAAAAAGTGAGTGATACACATGAGTGAGTGAAAACAAATGTCTAACCATTCCAACCATTCCAATCATGAAAGTGATAGTTCTCCATTGTCCCCTAGGACAGAAACCCTATATGCTATGATGACAACACAATTTCAAACTCTCCAAAGACAAAATGAGCAAACGAGATTGGAGTATGATAGGAGGCTTGATTATCATGCACATAGGTAGTCAAGTGATTCAGATGATGAAGGAGATGGGGGAAGACAAAGGAGGGAGGCAAGGAGGGGAAGGAGAAGGGATGATGATAAGTTAGAGGGGATCACAATAAAGGTGCCAATCTTTATTGGAAAGAATGATCTGGAGGCCTACTTTGAATGGGAATTGAAAATTGAACAAGTGTTTGATTACAATTCTTACAATGAGGAAAAAAAGGTTAAGGTGGCAACCTTAGAATTGAAGGAGGATGCCTTGATTTGGTGGGATCAAATTCAAAAGGAGAGGAGGAGGATTGATGATGAATCAATTTATACATGAGATGAAATGAAGTTGATCATGAGGAGAAGGTTTGTTCCTAACTCCGACCAAAGAGATATTCATATCAAACTTCAAAGACTCACACGAGGGTCTAAGAGTGTTGATGAGTATTTCAAGGAATTGGAATTAGCTTTGCTAAGGTCTAATCCAAGAGGACCGAGAAGCCACTATGGCTAGGTTCTTGCATGGGTTAAACCAAGACATTCAAGATATTGTTGAGTTACAACACTATGTTGAGTTGGATGACTTGGTTCAACAAGCCATCAAAGTAGAGGAGCAATTGAGGAGGAAAAAGTCCAAATTTTCCTTGGAGTCTAGTTCCAAATATCAATCATCAAAGTGGGTAGACAAATTCAAGAAGGAGGGGCCAACAAAAGATGTTACACCTAATTCCAAGGATACTGTGACTACAAGTCAAGGTAAGCAACCTATGGTGGCTAATAAAAAAAGGAGAGATGTAAAATGCTTCAAGTGCTTAGGCCTTAGACATTGTTTCACAATGTCCTATAAGGAAGACGATGATCAAGATGAATGGTGAACTGAAGTCTCAATCAGAGGCTTCATATGATGAAGAGGATGATCATGAGGAAGATGATGCCATTGTTCCTGAAGGAGACTTACTAACGGTGAGAAGGCTCTGAGAAAGCCGAATCAAGGACCACGAAGTAGATGAAAGAGGGAACATCTTTGATACAAGGTGTTTAGTTGGTGGTAAGGTTTGTTGTTTAATTATTGATAGTGGAAGTTGTACAAATGTGGTTAGTACAAAATTAATGTCAAAACTCAATATTGAAACTAAATTATATCCTACTCCATACCGGTTACAATGGTTGAGTGAGGTGAGAGAAATGCTTCTGGACAAGCAAGCTAAAGTTCCTTTCTCTATTGGGAACTATGAGGATTAAGTATTATGTGATATTGTACATATGGAGGCTAGTCACTTGTTGATAGGTCATCCATGGCAATATGTGAAAAGACCTACACGTGATGGTCGTACCAACAAGTACACATTGATGCACAAGAAGAGGAGGGTGATTCTTTCACCATTGACTCTTGAACAAGTCATTGAGCATAAGAAGATCTGGAAGAAAAAATAGAGATGGATAGAAAAGAAAAAAAAAGAGTGAGACAAAAGCAAATACAAAACAAGAGAAAGAGGGAAAACCACTTTATCTCATGAAAAAAGTGGAAGAAAAGAGAGTTGTTCTTACCAAACAACCATCAACACCTCTATTTTGTTTCACAACTAACATTGTTTAGCCAAATTTTATTGTTAATATTTTTCTGGAACTTGCAGTTGTCAAGAGGGTTAGTGACCTTTAGGAGGCCAAAATCGTGCATATTTGTATTAAAATGAGATTAATGGATGGCATGGATAACCAAGTTATGTTCACGAAGGAGCATGATCAACCTAAGATATATGCACATGCTTACAAACTTGAGCTTCAAGGTAAGTATCCTCCTAAAGATGATTCAATCAATGTGCTTGATATGATTCCTTCTGATGTAGGTTATGGTGAACCAATTTCGAGGTCGAAATATTTTCCAGAATGAGGGATGATGCAATACTCAAAGAGACCAAGCTTGACTATGATGGCATTGAATGCATGAGTGGCTCAATGACTAGGGCACATGCAAAAAGGGCTCAAAATGCCCTCGGACAACTCATATGGTGGATCCATGATGGTGAACCAAAGTTAGCCCAAGGGGTGCCAAGATGCTCAATTGCATCATGGTCCATGGTTCTGACCGAGCCTAGGATGGACCAGGCCATGTGCATGAAATAGGCCAAGGGCCTGGCCAATGCGCCAAATCTGACAGTGGCACGGGGCCAGGTGCATCAGGCACCAAGTTTGACCGAGGCACAAGCCTATGTGCATCAGGCGCATCAGATCGAGACAAGGGGCTTGGCGCATCAAGTGTAGAGTCAGGCGTTGGGCCAATCTAGTGTCCCCAGGATTTCTGGCCGTGGTGCATGCGCCTAGCTTGCCAAGCTTGACGCTGGATATAGCCTAACCGAGTCAAGCCTAGCCAACACTTTTAGTGTGGGTCATTTTTATTTTTAACAATAATTGTGTCGGCCAAGTTTGGACCAATACTTAGCATATTTAACTTTAGAGTTTATTTAATAAATTTGCCCAAAATTAATGAATATTTTGAAAAATGACTCATGGGACTTAAAACAAGTCTACAAGTGTAACCGACACTTTAATGCTTGAACCAACTTTTATTTTTCATGAACGAACAACACTCTCACTCTGTATATTGTTACTTGGAAGGTAAATACAGACCAATAGAGCTGTTGGAGAAAAATGCTCGTGGGATTTATGATTATGACCGTGGGTCGCTTAAATGGAGCATTAATGGCGACTATACACCATGTTTGGACTGTTGGAGCATGATTTAGCTGGGCACAATTCATCAAACATCATTCTAAGTTAAATTCAGAGCTATTAGAGAAGAGTTGCTCATGGGAATCTCAAAGTGCACGTTGGAGGGCTTAATGTGGTCTTTAATGGTGGTTTATCACCAAATTCTAGTCATTGGGAGCTTGGCTTGTTGAACATCGACATCCCAACGACATCTTAGGCTATTTTACACACAAAGAAACTTTATTTGGTCGAGGGAATTTCTATTCTTCAGGATGGCATCCATTGCTCATCAATTCTAGGTCGTGGGACACATTTAAGGGTGACTTAATTCCTATTTCACCATGTGTTCATAGAAGAATCAATTCTAGCCGTGGAGTATAACTGGGAAAAGGAATCATATGTCATATACATTCATTCTTCAACCGTGGAGCTTTAACTTGAAGTTAAGACAAGAATTTCACCATGTGATTCATGTCTTAAACTGTGACATCAATGACTAAGTCGTGGGCTCACAACCATCAACAAGAATCCTATGATTTCTTCCTTAAGTTTAATGTCTTTAATTCTAGTCTTGATTGTAATTAGGCACATGTTACTTGAATTAAGCATGTGTAGGAATAACCTTTGTATGCAATGGTATCCTGTGTTGAATCACCATGAATTAGGCCTTTAATGCCTTGTCTATTCTCAATCGTGGGAGCCAAGTTTGGCTTGCCTATATATGTATGTTTTTCACCATTAAATAAACAAGTTGAGTTGAGTATAATTCATATTGAATTGATGATTAGTTCCTTGTGAGAGCATTGTGCATTCTCTAAACCTTCTTGGATGAACCAATATTAAAAGTTTTTATCAAGAACCAAGTTCTTGTGGCGAGCATCACCTTGGCTTATCAACACCTCAAGTGTTGTGGCACCCTATCACCTCAAATCTAATCCATCTTCTTTTATCTTACTTAATCAACTTTGTTGCTTACTCATTCATAAAAGGCTCAATTCAACTATGAGTTTGGCCAACACCAACCAAGATAGATCGTGCATAAGAACCTTCCAAAAAGGATTCACATCAGTTGAACACCACACATACTCTAATACCTCCTCTTGCTGGTGAGCGAATCTTCATCTCCCAGTCTGGAAAACATAATGTGAAGCGGAAATTATGCTTATCCAGCACTTGGCAGAAGCAATTTCATAAAACCATGATGGATGAAAGAGAGAAAAGAAATGGATCTTAAATTTGATCCTAATATGTTGCTTCAATGAGGAAAAATACACACTTTAATAATGTTGTGTATTTAATACGAGAGAGTGGTAAATAAATAGAGTAGTAAAAAAAGGTAAATGATTAAGAATAAGAAAATAATTGCAATCTATGTGATAAGAAAATTCAAAGAATCTCATCGGTAGGTGTGGATTTAATATCCATTTATGCCAATGTCCTGATCACTCCATGTAAACACTTGGACAACTAGAACACTTTAAGGTCTGAAACACATGGGTGAGAAAAAATCAGTGATTCCAAACTCTGCATGTAGCCTTCTATCTTGGTTATATCCTATTATATGCCCATTTATCCATGCACAAAAGGCAGAATCAATAGCTTCAAAATGTAACAAAAAGAAAAATGTGAACAGTAGCAACTTCAAATGTTCTCGGCATGCAAAATGCAAGAAATTCGAGCTTAGTCTTGTTGAATGATTTTGTTGATAATCTCTCCCCTTTCGCCAATAATATTGTGAATCTTTTGCGCAGGAACCAACACTCTTCTTTCCATGACTAAAGTGAAACAACTTCTAAGAAGAAAGTGAAAGTAACAACTTCAATGTATGTTTGTGTAACACCTTCTTGAATGATGTTACGACTTCTGAAGCATTGCAACCCAGCTTTGTTCGTGGATGTAGATTGAATGCCTTGAGATGAGGAAGAAGAACCACCATGTTCTTTACTGTAATGAGAATCATGATGATTCTTTGTTGAATCTTGGCATGAGAAGAAATATAAACAGAAGTGAACACAAAAATAATTATGCTATGATATTATGTTAAAGTTTGGTATGAGCCATGAAATAGATTTTGTTGATGAACAAGAAAGATGAGATATGAATGAATGATAAAGATAGCTTAAAGAATTGATATTTCTCATTACTTAATTGATTACAAAGATTAGGAGAATACTCATTTATATAAAATAACTACTAAAGTAGAAAACAAAAGTTGTTAACTAGATAATCGATTATGACATACAAAGTTCACCTTAATCGATTAACTACAGTGTTAATCGATTAACTCACATTCAGAATCACAGCAACTTTAACACAAAATTATATTCTCTTCCCTTCCTTCTTCTCTTCAAGTTGGGTTTTCAAGAGAGAATGCACGAGACATTGAATTTTTTGAACTTAATAAAAACGTTTACTCGAATAGGACGTATTGTTTTTTTAAAATGACTAAGAGATATTCTCGAACAACAAGAGATATCCTCCTTTTTTTATTATTCTAAATAAAAAAATAATGGAAATTGCTGCACCATAGGAAATATATATAATAATAAGATAAAAAAAACAAAAATCATGGCATTTTGGTCAATGCTTGATATTTAAAGAAATAAAATATTCAGGTCTATGGTTATGTGTTACATCAATTGGATTGCAAGTTTTCTAGATTTTTCTTATACGGATAATGCATTGTTGAAAGGACATGACCCATTTTTAAAATTATAAGCATGATTCACGAGGTCTATTCTGTGGGCAAACTTTATAGTTATTTAAAAGTTGTAACTGCTAGATATATCATAATTTTAAGTCTATGGTTGAATATAAAAATGATTAAATGATATAATAATAAGATAAAAAAACAAAAATCATGGCATTTTGGTCAATGCTTGATATTTAAAGAAATAAAATATTCAGGTCTATGGTTATGTGTTACATCAATTGGATTGCAAGTTTTCTAGATTTTTCTTATACGGATAATGCATTGTTGAAAGGACATGACCCATTTTTAAAATTATAAGCATGATTCACGAGGTCTATTCTGTAGGCAAACTTTATAGTTACTAGTTGATAGGCACTACCGTGCCTGTCAATCCGCTTTCCTATTGTTTGTAATGTGTATTCTACATATTAAGTTGTATTATATATTGTAATTTGCACTTGAATATATATTCGTTTGAGGTAGTTGTTCAATCTTAAAGAAATGATGCATATACAATTGTGTTCATCAAGATTGATATCTTCACTTAATTTTATTTTCTAGCGTGTTGACAGGTACTACTTTGTCTATCAACCCGCTTTCATATTGTTTGTAACGTGTAGTCTGGATGTT